>NC_134833.1:89214097-89288859 GCF_004210375.1 Tachypleus tridentatus
CTCTTGGGATATATGAAATTAACCTAAAATATGCTAAGCCATGCTCACGTATCATAGCATATTAAAGGCTCGTTTCTCAGGACATTTCCAATTTATAACTTTAAATAACAAAACAAAAAAACATACTTAATAAGAAAACTGAGTCACATGATGAAAAAGTGCAAGTGATCACAAAGCTATTATTAACTAGACTTGAAAAAGGTTTTGAATATAACATATACTCACAGTTGTTACAAACTCGCAGTTAAGGATTCTACACAAATATAAACGTATTGCTACTTTGTGCTTAAACACAAATTTCATTAATTGTTACATACTAAGTCAACCTGAAATTTACAAAATCCATTTCTTTCATCGACTCTTCCCGCCATTCTGTATAAGCTGTTTAGCTTCTGTTCAACTTTGTTTAATAATTCATACAATATAGTACCAAAAATATAACCGTTCCGTTTATGCAATACGTTTGTCATTTGATGAATACTGAGATAATTGTGCATATACGTTAAAATACGAAGGAGCGGATATGCGAGTAGTGTCATCCAGAATATAACGATGTAGCAACTGTCGGAATTTAAAATTAAATTATCTTCTACAATTGTTACAATAACAACGCTTATACTTCTTAGTTGTATAAATATATACTGTGCTGCTACTGGGCTTAGGATTATTTTGCAGTAAATGTTTGTGACTTCATGCCGATAAATTTAACGATAAATGAATAGTATGTACTTCACTTGTTTTCAAAATATTATATACTTGAAACATTTTAAACGTGTGTAGAATAAATTCTTCACAGAATAGACATAATAAGCCTATCATAAACACTATATATACAGTCCCCTCCCTATTGTCAAAGGTCCTATTAGGACTATTCATTTGCTTTAGCACTTCACTTGACAAGACGAACTAAGCCAAATATAATTCACTTACTTCAATGCCGAATTACCACAATTGTATGCTATACCTTTCAATCACTTTAAAATTTCATTTGGCAAGCCCAACTACTGTGTTAGAATCGCCAAACCATTTAAATATAGTGTACTTTACTTTCTTCATAGTAGAATTAGCATAGCTGTATCTTATACTTTTAAAGTCGCCTGCTCCCTTGTCTTCTTTTATATTTCCGAGAATCATCTGTCTATTTGTTATATTCCACTGAGGTTACTTCATTTACTTCACAACTATATTTTATATTCATTTACTTCACAACTATATTTTATATTCATTTACTTTACAACTATATTTTATATTTTTGTTTTATATTCATTTATATTACAAATATATTTGAAAAAATGGACTATTCGTCTTATCTTTTTTTAAACCTTGCTGTTAGTTTGCCTCTACAATAAATAATCCCTAGGTCTTTCTCTCCTACAGCATTTAACTTTACTTTGGTCATGTTTTTTCTCGTAATTTTACTTTCTCTAAAATTCTTGTCTTTCTGCCGTTTCTCGCTCATCTCGTACTACTTATATATTTATTTACAAATCGTCTGCTGACTATATTCTAGCACAAGTCTGCTTTTAACTTTATTGTGATGAAAAGTAAAAGTAAACAATCACAAAATATTCGCTCGCAAAATTAATAATTTCTAAATTACACAGTATTCGTTAAATTTGGAGAAATATAAAAATAAATAAATCAAATTTCTCTGACCGATGTTCATCTAAAACAAAACAATTAAAATTAAATTTAATATTTTAAACCAAATTATTAAATTAAACACGATTCACATTTTAGATGAAATTAAGTACGTCTATGTATAAATAGTGTTTGTGGAAATGCTGAAACAAACTATTGTGTATATTTCACTAATTAAGTTCCTTGATGTGTGAAGACAAACATTTAAAAGTACAGCTATTCTTTTATTTGCTGTGTGGTTATCCGTATTTTATTTCACCAATATTATACGTTACATTTGCTTTATGTTAGCTCATTCGTCCGTAACATAAAGAAAATTAATATCTATAGATAACTTACCTATTCGTAAGAAGTAGAAGCTAGAACTATAAATTTCTTCTAACATGCATAACTTCTACTGTTGCTTAAAGTCAATATTCTAAAGTAAAAAATGAAATAATCTGAAAAAGATCCATTGAAGACCTTTATAATATTTGGTGTGATATAATGTTTCTCTACCTTAGTCTAGAAGTTTACTCTTGATTTCAAGTCATTCAGTTCAAAGTGCATATTTTGTTAGAATAGGTCTTCTTCATAACCGTTATGATAGGGAACTGTAGTTCCTGAAATACTTAAGAAATGTTGGACATTTACAGCAAAATCTGCGAAATCAAAGCCCAATTTTCTTTTTCACCTAAAACTATATAAAAAATCGATTAACTTTCTATCCTTCACGAGGGAACATGGTAACTCCTCTGTAAACATGTTCGTTCTCCACTGGCCAAACACTGACATTTTCGTCGATCCGATCTGTAAAAAAAATAAAAAATAATTATCTAAAATATAAATGGAATAGAAAGAGAAACTTGGATTCATATTTCGATATATTTTTTTGCTATCTTAAAGACCAAATCACTAACATAATGGTTAATATTACCAATAGGTAAGAAACATTATTCATTAAATTGACTTGAAATATGACATATATATGGGATGAGTGGTTCGAAAACAGGGAAGTATGAAATCAGAAACAAGATTGTAGAAAACTGTGGGCTATTCTAAAGCAAGATTAGATTAAGTAGAAATACAAAGAGAACTGTTTGTTGTTGTTTTTTTTAAATTCGTGCAAAGCTACACGAATACTATATCTGCTTGCCGTCCCTATTTTAGTAGTATAAGACTAGACGGAAGACAGCTAGTCACCACCACCCACCACCAGCTCTTGAGTTACTCTTTTACCAATGAATAATGGGATTGACTGTCACGTTATAACTCTTCCATGGCTGAAAGGGCGAGTGATGGTGTTTGTGATGGTGTGATGTTTGGTGTGATGGGGATTCGAACCCAGCCCTCAAATTACGAGTCGAGTGTCTTAACCACCTGGCCATACCAGGCCTGTAAAGAGAAACAATATTTTTATATAAAACATAACTTGAACATAAAGTTTTATTAATTTTGTTTTTTAGGTTAAACTTCGTGTATTTCAATATTACATATAGGCCTGGTATGGCTTGATGGTTAGAGTAATAGATTTGTAATCCGTCTGTGGTGACATCGAAACCTGTAGGCGAAAAGGCTTTTCTTTCATCCATTGGGTACATTAAAATATGACAATTCATCTCCCTCTTTGTTAGTTAAAGCGGAGCTCAAAGACCAGCAATGAGTGACGTTTAGTACCAAACTTAAAACTTCTCTTAAAGTAAAAATTTTATTTTATTACAATGATGCGTTTAAAATAACTTTTAATTTTTCAAGTTTGTAAAATATAAATAATAAATAAAACATATGCAAAATAAATAAACAATTAATGAAAATTAAGAAAAACATTATACGTCGTTTACAATTCTGTTTTTGTTTAACTTTGTGCAATCTCAGTTAATAATGTTAAAATGTAATATTATTTCAACATAAACTGTGTTTTACAATTACTTCTGGATTTTCTGTAGTATACAATATTGGTATCAATTTCTTTAAACCAATTTTATTGAACTTCTATAACATTAGAGTTAAACAAATATAAACAGAAACGAATGACAAAAGTTTCATCTAATATTTTTACGATCTCTTTCAGCAACATACACACTTATTTCTTAGAATGCAGTTTTTAAAAATAAAATAAAGAATCCTTTATAAAGAATAAAAAGAATTAAAAGAATAAAGAAAGTGACAATTAAGCTAGAATTTAACCGCTTTAATGAATGTTAAAAAGGCTTATTATTTTACCTTAAGATAATAAAGTTCAATCTGAAATCCAGTAATGGTTTGAGAGCAATACTTTAATTTGAATGCTTATTTTGCAGAAACTTGTTTTATACAAATATTTCTAATTGAATATAAAATGCTTTTTTCTTCAAATTATAAAAGAAAATAAGTAAAAATGGTTGTTTTATTTTGGATACTGTGATGCAATCAAGATGTTTAGTTTCCGAGGAGGAGGTAAATTCCCCAAGGTTACAAAGAACCGCATAAAAGTTCGTAAAGAGTGTTGTTAAGAAAAATGCAAGGTTTTGTTTTGTAGAAAAGCCACATCAGGATATCGGTTATATCTACTTTAGAGAATGTAACTTTTTATTTTAAGGCAAAATGTTCGTAGACTTCAGGAACTCGTATCCCCTCGGTTGACTCAGCAGATAGCCTAATGTGGTTTTGCTGTAAGAAAGACACAAAAATTCGTAAACTTACAGCTGTCCTACAGAAAAAAAGTGTACGAAGAATCAGCGAAATTAATATTCCATTAAATTAATTTAACAACATTCTAGCTAATAAACAAAATTTAACTCTAAACCAGATTTATTTCTTCTTGTATAATCGTTTTACTCAAAGCTGTGGAAACCATCTTCACTTGAAAGTTTGAAATAAATTTATCCGTATTTCTCTACTGGCTACTTTTGTTAAATAAATGTTATTCCTATATAAGCAGTTTGTGAGGGTATTCTGTATTTTATACTTATAATTACGAATTTCAAATGTTGCAACGTAAAATGCATCACATTTGACTCAGTAAAAATGTACTTCGATGTTAACAAGTACATTTTTTGTAACTTAAAATTTATTGCGACTAAAATTCGGGAGAATGAAAATGAAAAATTTGAGTAAGTCTTAACTTATGTGTTGTCGTATAGCTTGATCAGTTGTGTAATGTGCTCTAAACAAAGCTCGCTGAACAAATAAAATAAGTTAACCAATCAGATCAATTAAATGAAATCATTCCCTGTGACCTAGCAGATTAATTTTTTGTTTCAGAATTTTATACAAGCTCTGATTAGAGAAAAATCAGCTAGCGAATAGTATCTATTGTCAATCTCTTGTACTACTTCTGTTTAATCGAATAAGGTTTCACCATTATTCTTATAGCACACCCACAGTCTCAAAGTGTGTCAGTTGTCTGTGTAGTAATAAGGAGCTTATCATCAATCCTCTAATACACAGTTTGAATACACTAACCACTATGTCACACCCGGTCCCTGAAAGAACGTCTGCATAGTATACTGATGGATTATTTTAGAAGACTAAAGTCCCACTAACCCCAGGAGCCTAAGTTATTTAACTTTTCATATCCCTTGAACAGTAAGTTCATTCTCATATTAGAGGACTCTTAGTTCCATGTCAAAGAATGCTAAGTCCCCTACCTAGTACTACTTTAAACAATTTTCGGAATTGTGATACTACCAATTTTTCAATGGGTACTTTACAAACCTTTTCTTTTATAACACAAAATAATCAGTTTTACAAAGTAAAATGTTCAGTTGTCTATTACAGTCTCATATATGTACACAATGCTCATTCTCAAATACAGAATGTCTAGCCATATATTGTACAATGTATAATCTCATATCTCTGAATGTCAGTCGTATACTGTATAATTTACAGTCGCATTTCACACAATGGTCAATCGTATGCAATGTTTAGTTTCAAGAAACAGTGTTGTCAGTTATATATTAGTTTCATATCACAAAATGGTTAGTTTTATGTAGATGACAATATTTAACATAAGAATGTTATTTGAAGAACGATATTTTATTAAAAATAACTTTTAGGATATATTTACCCATTGCAACTTGAAATGTGTTTTTGTTTAAGCCACCATTTTAAAATGCTTTAAATTTATTTAGATATTGACTGCTGCTAGTGAAAATGTTTATCCACTACTTTCACACATCCAATAAGAAAGTAAAAACGTCATCTGTCTTATTCCTAGAGGGCAGCCAGAATGATGAGTGTGAATTGTATGGTGTCTAAGCGAAAAAAAAGAAAAAGTCCCAATCCTTAGAAACATGTTCAGTATTCCTTTGGTCAATATTGGAACTAAGTATACGTGTACGTGGTTGTGAACTGCCAAGATAAGCTCTGTCCAGTTCATATCACACGAGTAAACATGATCACAGTAGCATGCGGAAAGGTAAATGTTATGTGTAACTGTATGGACATTATTGTAATATAATCGACCTGATCAATGATGTGCTACGTAAAAGAAAGGATTTTAACATCACTGGGTAGAAATTATTTACTGATCAATTAAAAAGCTGGAAAAAAAACCGACAGATGACAACATAAGAAAGACAAGAGTCATTTCTCTAAAGTAGTACTAAAACCCAAGGATCAAATACTAAGTGAAACTTCAAGATTCCAGCGTGTTGTTTGTAAATTGAACAATGTTATATGAAGCAAAAATAAGTTGTTGTGCTTTGAATGACATCAACTTAGAAAATCAGAATCATCCCACAATATGGAATCCGAAATAAGATGTAAAAATATATTTTTTCTTCTATTATTTTTTTTTTCACTTATCAATTTCCTGCCACGCTAGGGGACTCCACTCACAAATTGAACGTCGCGCAAACGAACCCCCATCACACCAAACATGCTTTTCCTTTCAACGATAGCGGCATTATGATGTGCAGTTAATTCCACTATTCGTAGGTAAAACAATAGTCGAATAGTTGACGGTAGGTAGTAGTGACTAGATACCTTCCATTTATTCTTTGTTATGTATTATTATTATTTATTTCAGACGAGTCTCCAATTAATTATGTAACGTAGATTAACGAATTACTATTTCAAATAACCAAAAATTTAAAGTTAGAAATGAATTAAATGTGAATATGTATCTAATTTATAATATTTACCAATAAAATTGTTTTGTTTGTTTTTTCTTATAGCAAAGCCACATCAGGCTATCTGCGGAGCCCACCGAGGGGAATCGAACCGCTCATTTTAGCGTAGTAAATCCGCAGACATACCGCTGTACTTGCGGGGGTCTCCAATAAGATTGATACACACAATTTTCTTTTTTAACACAAACTTATTTTAATATAGAAACAAACAAAAACAATACAATTTATAATAACGGTTATTACTAATAGTTATTACAAATGATGTTTCTTATAATGAATTTCACAAACTTCCAAGTAATACTGAGTTTTATATCCGGTCTAGAACTGAATATTTTATCGACGATGTAGGTCCATGACGAGCAAATTAATCTTAGTTGATATTGTCACACTTGGTTTTAGCTGACACCGTATTTTCTTGGCTACCCTTACACACTCACTTGTTATCGAAAAAGATATTTATTGTCCTCGTAGAAATGATAACGTCAGGAATAATTCACTGAAGCTGAGCGGTTCAATGTGCATGGATACAATGTTACTGTGCACAATATTATTTCGCATATAATTAAATTAAACCCTTTGTTTTAAAAGAGTTGAACCGAATTAAGTTCGAGAAAGGGCAAGTGACAAATAAATTGAGGAATTGGCACATCATGTGTCTACAGAAGTAATTAATGTAATAGATACTGTTACACTGAGACATCGGCAAGTCATGAGGGGAACGTGGGCATTTTATGATAGTGTGTCATATATATATATATTACCTTAGAGTATGAAGAAATTTACTTATTAAGAAAAAGGCCCGGCATGGCCAAGTGGATTAAGACGTGCGACTCTTAATCTGATGGTCGTTGGTTCGAATCCCGGTCGCACCAAACATTCTCGCACTTTCAGCCTTGGGGGCGTTATAACGTGACGGTCAATCCCACTATTCGTTGGTAAAAGAGTAGCCCAAGATTTGGCGGTGTGTGGTGATGACTATCTGCCTTCCCTCTAATTTTACACTGCTAAATTAGGGACGGCTAGCTCAGATAGCCATCGAGTAGCTTTGCGCGAAATTAAAAAAACAATAGCATAAAAAAAATAACGTTTTATTCGTTATTATACCCGGAATGAAAAAAAATGAAGGATCGAATATAAGATGAAGAACAGTTGAAAAAGATGGAGCACAGGACATTTTAGTCTTTTCTTTCTGAAGCTTACAATGAATCTGCTGAAAAGGAAAATCGCAATCACAATATACATTCCTTTATATTTGACCACTAATGAGTGAAATTTGAAGAATCTGGGCATATCTCTGCTTCAAATGAAAGTCGTAAAATAGCTAAACTAGGGACGGCTAGCTCAGATAGCCATCGAGTAGCTTTGCGCGAAATTAAAAAAACAATAGCATAAAAAAAATAACGTTTTATTCGTTATTATACCCGGAATGAAAAAAAATGAAGGATCGAATATAAGATGAAGAACAGTTGAAAAAGATGGAGCACAGGACATTTTAGTCTTTTCTTTCTGAAGCTTACAATGAATCTGCTGAAAAGGAAAATCGCAATCACAATATACATTCCTTTATATTTGACCACTAATGAGTGAAATTTGAAGAATCTGGGCATATCTCTGCTTCAAATGAAAGTCGTAAAATAGCATGAGGCGGAAAATAACTTTGAGTAGCATATATTATTATATAATAAAACAGCACTAAATCTGTTCTTCACTCTGATAGGAGTTGCTAGGCTCTTCAGGCCGCATTCGTTTCTTCAAATATAGTAGTGGGTAAACCGATATACACGGATTAGACAAGTAATGACTGAATATTTACTGTAAAGTTCTTACCAATGTTATAATTGCACCTACCTGCCAGTTTGGATGCCAGTTTTGATTACAGTCCTTTAAGTTACCTGCTTAACCCTTTCTTTAGTTTGCATATTTTAGTTTGAAATATGTAGAGAAAAACTTTGATGCTTTCACTAAATTTTGAGTTTTCATATCATGAATTTAGTGATATTGTGCTTTGACGTTTCCTTAATCAGCGTCAAGCTTCTAAAAGCAAACCGTTTTATTAGACTATCAACATCATTTTAGAATAATGTTTAGAACAGAAAATACTGTATTTATGTATTTGCAAGAATTTTTACCATTAGTAATATTTTAAACAATGTGAAAATTTCAAAGTGTTTTTGAAACAGTTTAGAGTAAGTCAGTATAGTAAAAAAATACAAAATAAATTTTAAAAACTGACATTTGCTATATGTACAAATTATCTTAGTGTTAGAACTATAATTAAAATATTTCTTATTGGTTCATTAAAAGTCCGTTTCTCAATAACGTTTCATTGTACTTTGGAAATCTTGTCGAAATGTGGTTTGAATTTTGTGCAACGCTACATAGAGGCTGTTTGCTCTAGCGTCCTTAATTTAACAATAAAAGACCAGAAGGAAGAGAGATAGTAATCACTACCCATCGCCGATTGTTGGACTGCATTTTCCACAATGAATTGTGAGTGATATTGACAGTTACTTTTTAATGCCTAGATGGTCGGAAGAATGAGCGTGTTTGATTGGACGGGATTTTGAATACGCGATCCGCAAACTGAGAGCCATGATACCAATTTCTCCAGGAAAGCATGCATGATATATTTTTATTATAAAGGATAAATGAATGTTCGGGAACCCCCCTGGAAAATCTAACGCCTGATTTTAGCATTGTAAATCCGAAGACTTACCGTTGTACCAACGAGGGACTGAGCAAGTGTTGATTTTTGTTTATTACCTTTTTAATTCTGAATTTTATTTTATTAATATTTTGGATCGTTTCTTGTTGTTTATGGTGCTATTATATTTTGAAAACGTATAAAAGTGAAGAACAAAGATATTTAGTGTCGTAAAAACGAAACAATACCAATTGAATATCTAAGTGATATTAAAAGTGAATTTTTTATTTCATTCTGATGGAACTGAAACTATGGATTAATAAAATGCGATGAAATAAAAAAAAGACCTTATCTTGTGCAATTGTTAGAACTTTCGTCACAAGAACTGAACTAGGAAAATGTTATTGATGAAGTCGAAATGTCAGTATTGTACAATTTCTGCTTGTACCTATATGGGTTGGGTGTTAGGACGCTCAACTCATAATACGGAAATTTTGGATTCGAATCCTCATTATTGATCGTGCTCGATCTTAAAATGTGGTAGTTAATCTCATTGTTTTTTAGCAGATTGATAGCTTAAGAATTGGGTGATGTTGACCAACATATTTTCCGCGAGACTCTTTCTATTAAACTACGGACACCTAGTGGAGCTAGTTTTGTAATAGCCTTGCATTTGTCTCGTTCTGTGGAAAATAGCAGTTTGTTTATTTGTAGATAAGCCTAAAGCTAAACAATAGGCTATCTGAGTTGTGCTCCCAAGGGATATTCAAACGTAGGTTTGGTGATCCTACGCTCACCTCGTTTCATATAAAGTAACTAAAAATAGAAGTTGAAAAGTATTAGGGTATTTGTGCATAATATGATAAAATAACCATTAGTTAGAATAATGTTCTTTAAAGTAAGAATAAAAGTAGCAAATGTTTTCTGTAACTGATACGATTACGTATTAATTAATAAGTATTTCAAAGACTGTTTGTCTAGCTTATAATACAATCACAAATATATTTAGATCACGAGAAAGTAGCATGAATCATAACTATATATGAGCAGTGTTTGGCATTTCGTAAGTAGTGTGACGTCATTCACAATCGTTGCTTTTCAGAAAAGTGTTTCCAAGTTTTGCCCAAAGCAAAATATTCACATACTCATATTCTAACGATGTATTCATATCGGATATTAAGAATTTCTAAGGTGTAAATAGTCTCGGTACTTAATTCTACATGAAGACATACAGGATATATTTCCATTATGAAGAATAAATGAGTGTTGGGAGCCACCATCCTCACACGTTTTTGTTTTTGTTTTCTTTTAACCACTTACAATGGATAAGACACGCAGTGACTGTAGCAAAGAAAAGAACTGTCCTCATTTAGAACACGAACTGTAACGAGGCAGCAGAGAACCAAATATTGATTTAATTTAACTTGATCAAGCTCTGTATATTATTATCACAGCTTGTGCTACTAGTCCTAATGAAGTCAAAATAGCGGAATGTTTAGTGAGAGAAATAGTTGTTTTTATTATAATCTAGAAATTAAAACTTGTTCTCTTATAACTTTATTGTCAAAAAGTCTAAATCTCTCTAATATGCATCACATATTCTGTAAAGCAACAATACATTTTGAAATAAATACACTCAAGATAATAATTACTAATGATAAAAAAGTTAACTGATTCACTTTAAGTATTTACCTTTGCGATGAAGACTTGTATAGCTACTTTGTTCTTTTACAACCATTCCGTACAACGAAAACTCGACTGTATTTGGTTTATTTTATGCGAGAAAAAACAAAAACAATAATTCGAAAACATCACCAGGTACCCTTTAAATGTTTCCACAATTACCTTGAGATAGAAGGATATAAATCTTTATAGTATCTGGAATACATCTATAATTAATTATGAGAAATTTCGAGTATTTGGTTTCAAAATCAAACGTAAACATCTGTGATATAAAATACATACATTTGTATATATATTGGGTATCTTTTCGAACGTACAAAATTAAATAAGGCTAAATCCACGACATTCCTTTTTCTATGGAAAATATTTCCTTCAAATGTTGAAATAAGTTATCATAACAATAAAACCAATAATAACAGTAATAATTTTAATAAAAATATAAACAATCTTTGTCCGATAGACCATACTTTTGAAGGTATTTCTTCTATGTTTTATATGCGATATATTTCAGGTACACCATTCTTTATGAGGTATTTTTAGCATGTTTTGAATATCTAGAAAGCTCTTTCCCCAACTTATCACATTCTAAGTTTATGAGACTGAGAAAAGTTAAAAGACAATTTGAAATGGTTTAATACCAGAGTCATACTATTTACTATTCTTTGCTAGGTGCAGTGTTAAGGAAATTTATTCAATACGAAACTTATTCAGACTATAACAAATATTAGAACATTTATTTTTATCTAAGAGTTGAAGGGTAACTTTATGTATCTTTCCTTTTTCACTGTTAAACGAACCTTACATACGTCACTGTTTTAAATGATGTTTACTTAAAAGAAATTTGTCATACGAGTAAAACACAATTCCCAAACTAATATCCCACAGGATGATATTAATATGGTAGAGGCTGATTTACGAAAGACTTCGCCAATCGATCAAACCAAAAGTTTTCACATGATCACGGTCATAAAGAACAATTCTCTTGGCTTAAGAGGACTTTTATCATTGTATAAAGGTTTTTGTTTACTGTGTTAGCTACTCTTCTTTTCTTTACTGTATATACTATTGTTAAGTATTTAAAAACTGTACATATTGCAAAAGTACTTTGAGCTAACAGAGTTGATATAACAGTATGTTAAAATCTTTCTTCACTTGGTACACCACCAACAAGAAAATTTATGTTAGCTCGAAGTGTTTTTCATGCTTTGATACTGTATATGAGGTACAGTGCAATTCACCACTTACCTATTGCTGAAGCGAGTGTCGTCATCTTCAGTTATCCAGCTATAGTTTCTGTAATGGGTAGAAGAGTATTAAGAAAAACTTTTGGTTTAATGCAAGCATGTCAACAGTACTAACTATAGTAGGCGTTGCTCTTGTATCAAAACGTCTCTTAGAACTTCAACAACCTTAGAAGCTAAATAGTTTATCTTTATCAGACAGGACTTTCTAAATTTCTATAGCTTTAGGTTCTACAATACTCGTAGCCTTTAATATAATTTGTACATGCTAGATAAAAGACACTTCAGTTTGTGTAATTGTGTTCAGTAATGGATGGGTTGGTGTTATTGCTAATATACTCATTTTATTCTTAGAGGGAAAACTTCCAATCACACAGTGTAGAAAACTATCTTTTTTACTTGTCTTTGGTTCTCTGACTGAGGTAACTGGAGCAGCTTTACTGTATAAAAGTGTACAAATTGAACAAGCAGGTGTGACTTCTGTTGTTTGAGCAGCCTTTCATATTACTTTTCTTTTTTGTTGGCAACTGTTTTTCTTCAATGAAATTCCATACATGTAAAGTATCTCAAGTGTGATAATAGTTATGTTTTGTACTATACTTAGTACTTCGAGCAAATAATTACTCTCAACACCTTTGGATTTTCAAAATAGGAGAATGTTACCTTAAATGGTTTATTTGATATTATTATGAAAATGATATTTCTATTTTTTAATATCGATAAATTTATTTTAAAACTGTTTCGATTTAGCATTTCAAAACATGAAAGGTAATACTATGTAACAAAATTTTTAACTCTTTTTTTTTAGTACTAAAGAAAGGATCACTAAATATTAAATTGTAAAGTTAAACATATATTATAAAATAATGTTAAATTATGAAATTGCTTTAGTAAGGTTTTTTTCAAGATACAACAATTTATTTTAGTTTTATGAAAGGCATTTCTTAATTTTATACAAAACGTGAATGTTTTAAAGTACTCATGTTAAGTTTTTGTATTATTATCTTTGCTCCTTCCAAAATACATATATTTCTACAAGTAAAGGAGATAAACGTTAAAAAAGGAAGTAAATGTAGAGATAGTTGATATCAATCCTTCGGAAACAATGCAAGCAAAACAGTAGAGATACCATTTGCAACATCTCAACACAGTAGCACAGGCACACAGCGTAGTAGAATGTTAATGGAAAAATAAAAACAACTTAAAAACAATTATAATTAAATAGGTATATAATATTGGTATTTGTTAATTGCTGTTTGTGTATTAGATAAAGATGACGCAAATGCTATCCTTACTATCTTGTTTGCATTGTTTGCAATGATAAAAATCACAGGTTAAATTCCCCCCAGTAGATAAAGAAAATAGTCTCTTTTTTATAAAGATTTATATTAAACATCCTTACGTTTACTTTCTTCGTGAAGATATTTTCTTTACTTGTTTTTTAATAGTCATAGGAAGGTAATATATGTATAACAAAGTTCTAAATACAATGATGTTCCAACTGTAATCTTTATTTTTTTATTTATTATTGACTGGTAATTCAGTTTTTGTTGTACTTAATCCTTTTTAAAAGAACACCAATTCTCGGTAAGAAAGATAACTTGAATTGATAACGATAACGTCATTTAACTAATAGTTATTATTTTTTAAAATTACTACTAATTATTAATCATACTTATAAAAACGGATATTACGTTTGAAACTGTCACTTCAGTGGAACTGGCTGATATTGTTTTGCTTTCTAATTTATTATGTAATATAAAAGAAGCAGAAGAAAGGAAAACAATAAATTTAAAAATTTTGCTATGATAGTTACACATTCGTAAAGATTGTGTTCTGGAAATACTGCATGGTATTGTGAATCTCTGATGACGTTGAAAGGAGATATTTAGCATGCCATTTAAAGAACAATCTCAGCGATCCCTACATTAGAGGCCCCCCCCCATTGGCTCAGCGGCATGTCTACGGACTTACAACACTAAAATCCGGGCTTCGATACCCATGGTGGGCAGAGCACAGATAGTCCATTGTGTAGTTTTGTGCTTAATTCAAAGCTGGGCCCGGCATGGCCAAGCGTGTTAAGGCGTGCGACTCATAATCTAAGGGTGGCGAGTTCGCATCCCCGTCGCGCCAAACATGCTCGCCCTTTTAGCCGTGGGGGCATTATAATGTGATAGTCAATCCCACTATTCGTTGGTAAAAGAGTAGCCCAAGAGTTGGCGGTGGGTGGTGATGACTAGCTGCCTTCCCTCTAGTCTTACACTGCTAAATTAGGGACGGCTAGCACAGATAGCTCTCGAGTGGCTTTGTGCGAAATTCAAAAACAAACAAACAAACCCTATATTGGAAGTGCTGCCGCCTACTGGTGATATAGTATCTTACTATTAAATTCACTCTTTAAACACATGTGCTTCAAAACATCTCATGGCTCAAAACTTTTAAAAAATATAATTTTTAATTATTATCATGAATGGTTATTTCCCAAAAAAGCTAAGCAATGACACAATACAGTTATTTATAAAATGAACACCTACGTATATACTACACCAGTCAATACTTGCTATTCCTTATAACACATTTAGTTTCATTCACAAACAAAAATCAAATATAAGTATCGAAGTAAACCTACATATCCTAGAAAGGTAAAGTGAAAAACTGTTTTTCAACTTATATTTTATTGCTAGTGCGTTTGTTCTCTAGTTTTTCCATTTCAATAATGTTTTGGGAAATGTTGAAAATAAGGGGATATTCCAAGTGAAATGTTCATCTGATCGTCATTAATTTTAAACCAAGGAAGTATTTCAACAGATACAAATATATTGTTAAGAATCTTCTAAATTACGTTTATAAGACAGAACTGTAAATATCGTAAGTTTAATTATACTAACGTCATATAACTAACTTATCCAAAAAATAATGTTAATTGTATATCTGAGATGTGAAAACGTAAAACTGAAATGATAGCACTAGTTGTAACTAATGTAACCATACCAGTGAATCATGGGCATATTATTCATTAACTAAAGTTTCCATGAAATATGCGATTAATCAATTGCAGGAGCATGGTAGAAGACTGTCTACTCCAAATTACCATTTATGCTATTTGGACAGGTTCATAGGTATCTATTATTCATGAACTTGTCGACAAGAAAAATAAATTGAAAATATAACAACGTTTGATGTCAAATAAGGCAGTAACCTTCAAATAGAACAATGTGGCTAGATTCAAGTCAGAATATGTCTCTTATTGCAATATTTGATTATTAAAATAAATACTGTGCTCCTCGATTTGTGTCTATCGGTGCTTTATGGGTGTAGTATTTGATTAGAGTAGCACATGTGTTTCTGCATGTGATGTTACTAGCTGGATTCCTTGCAGAATTAGAAAGAAATGTCTGTTAAATCAGTTTGCTAACTTTGTACGAAATTAAATAAAAAATTATTGACCAAGGTTAAATATCGCCCACGAAGATATAAGGTAGCATTTACTTGATTCTTCAAATTCGAATTTAGATATGCAAATTTTATAATATTTTGTCTGGAGGGAATTAGGTGAAGTAATAAACGTGAATTTTTACAGCGAAAAGTTTTGTATAAACCGTCCGAACTGACCCGAAGAGGAAGAAGAAAGAGTGGAATACATGTGATAATGTCTTTACACCTGAAATTGTAATGTTGTTCACTGATTCGATGACGCAGGCGGGGGAACATTGTAGAAGAAAGACAAGGCTGAGTCAAGCACACCAGCTGCTAGTTAATGATATAAGCTGCTAGCGAGTAGTACTAAAAACAAAAAAAAATTAAACGAAAAATAGTTACCGAATAAATAAATAAATATGTACAAACAAACACACACGCACACATATATATGTATTCGCCCACTTGTGTATGTATTGTTGGTGCTAGAATGCGAGATAAGCCAAAGGTAATCAAAGTTATTTACATGAGTTGTAAAAGATGCTTTTAATGTAAATAATATTATGTCACTGAACAGTGAATGTAATAATATGTTGTGCACTTCAGTGTTTGTTTCTGCTCAGATATTAATGAAAAGCTACCCAAAGACTAACTGCCCTCGTTGAAGTGATAAATTAGAGAAATTACAACAAATAGACATTATTACATGCTTAATCTAGAATTTTTTCAAACATGTACAAAATAATAAACATTAAATTCTTGATTATCTTAAAGTCTTAAATAGTCCCCCACATGTCACAGTGGTCTTACAACGCTAAAAGTCGGTTTTCTATACCTGTGGTGAGCAGGGAACAGATAGCCTATTTTATAACTTTGTTTTTAATTACAAACAACTGCAACAAAGAATCGTATTACTCCATCATAATTATTACATAGTTATCCAGTTTTTGTTTATAAAAATATTACATTTTATTAAGGCTTACATTTTTGGATAACCCGGTAGTAGTGCAGTGTTTTATACTGATATTGTGTTTAAGAGTCATATTTTTAAATTCCCTTATCAGCTTTATTACTTTAAAATTAATGGTAAAATGTGTTTATTGTTTGATACTTAAACGTAAGATAAATTTTATTATCATGAGTTGACCAGAATGTTTCTAAAGACGTGAGTTTTACTGTGGAGAAGTGACAGGAGCTGTGATGATAAATAAGAAAGAAAATTTAAATTTTGATAGGTGATAGGGTTCTTTGGTTATTTGTAGAATTGCTGTAACAAGTATCCAAAACAAATCAACTGTTATCATAAAAAGTACGTGAACAAGTAAAGCAGTACTGGTTAAATATATTTTAAAACGTCTTTTTTCTATATAACTAAATGAAACAGTTTAAATTTAGCTTCCTTAATGTGGATTGAGATCTGTTTAAGTACACTTAAGTATTACTGACGATTATCCAAAGAACGTTCCTTGACACCAAGAAATTCATAGTTGTCAATGTTTCTAGTTGACATGCGCTAGTCAATTTTTCCAATGGTATAAACTTGAAGGACAATAATTTATTCCTCAGATGTTTTCTCAAGAATGGAATTATATGTATTACTAACAACTTTAATTGTCTCTACTGGTATGATTGATGTTAATTTACTGGTTATCTTTTTTTAGCTATAACACGGTCTTTGTGACATTTTCAACATCAACAAGACTCTTCCACAGCAGTTTATCTTTTCTAGCACGACTTTTGACAATAATGAATAACTGATGGTAAGGTACTGTATGTAGTATTACAGTGAGTTAAGCCGCTGTTATAAAGCTAGTTTCAACCAACTAGACAGGGGTAATTTACAAAGATAATGATAAAGAAAAGCTTTTCCTTGACTCGCGGTGGCGAGAAACCCACTTGAAGTAAAAATATATCTCAACACGTCTAGTAAAGGTATTAAAACGTTAATTGAAATAAAGTAGAGAAAAACGTTTCGACGTTAGTTAATAAAGAGACTTCGCAGCTGACCGTTGCCGACCACATGTCTTCGGAACGAGAGTGTAAACGGGTACGGGATTTAGGGTACGTTACAACATATCTTAGGTTATTAATTAGTATAGCTATAAAGGTATTCCTTTATATTTCTTTGAGATGTTGTATAAGTAGGGCTTTTTTGATTTTGCGTTTCTTTATCTTTATTTCCCTACTTAATATTTGGTCGTTTTCTATGGTTATGTTATGTTTATTTGAGTTACAGTGTTCAAAAATCACGTGAAGATGTTTTTTTTTGTTCTTTGAATCTAGTTTCCATTTTTTGTTTGTTCCTCCGATACATAAGTCATGGCAGTTGTTTCATTGTATTTGATAAATAATGATGGTGTTGTGTTTGCCAGTGTAGTTTTTATATAGTATGGATTTTAGTTTTGTACCTGGTTTTTGAATAAATTTTGTTTACTGGAATGTTGTGTTTTGTTAAGAGGTTTTTTTTTTTTTTCAAATGTTGGCACTTTTTCCGCTGATATCGGAAACGTATGTTATTCAAAAGTGTAAAGTTTTGTAATTTGTTGTTTCTTGACATTTATTGTTGTTTGTTTGACGTTGACCTTGTTGTTAAATTAGGTGAGTGTGTGTATAATATTTTTCAAAAGTTTTTGGAAGAAATTGTTGATGTTGACAAAGTGTTGTTTTATTTTGTTGATGTCATCATTAATTTCATCGGGTGAGCATAGTTTTGTGGCTTTGTGTATTTGACTTTTTAAAATGTTTAGTTTTCGTTTCTGTTCATGTTTGAGTCCCAGAGAATGTATAGTCGAGTATAAGAGATTTTTCTGTGGATTTCTGTTTTGAATTGTGTATTAGTTCTTGTGATCTTGAAGCTGAAAATGCTATGTAGTTGGTTTTTCGTGTTCATAGGTGAACTTAAAGTTAGGGTGTATGGAGTTAACGTGGTTGAAAAAGTGTGTGTGTTTTATAGATGTGAATCCATCAATTGTATGGTTAACATACTTGTACCAGTATAATGGTGGGTGTAAGGCTGAATTGATCGCTTGAGATTCAGTCTTTATCATGAAAATGTTGGCCAGAACTGGTGACACGGGACTGTCCATACTTGATTGCTTTCAGAGAATTGTAAAAGGGAAAATTTCTGGCATAGGTATTTAAATGCACAGTAGTCTGAAAAATTTTGCTCGTTGTACAAACTGGCTTTCTAGTTTATTTAGCTTTAACAACTCCTCAGGAATTCATGCATTAAATAAGCCATTTAGTGCACACCTAGATTGTATTTTCGTTCTTTTAAAATAGAACAACAATAGCTGCACTCGTATTTTGTTTTTCGTATAATGTCTTGATCTTTGTCGGTGAGGTATTTCTGTGAGGCCTGCTGAAACACGACAGATGGAAAAGTATTCTAAATACTACATACACAAGAATAATAACAAATGTAAATTTGTAAAGACGATTATTGATCGATATATATGTAAAGTAGTTAGAGTAATATAGAACGTTTTATTGCTACAAAAGTAATTCGGTAATCGTCAGAAGGTGAAAACGTTCGCTCCTCTACATAAAAAAATTTCTCCACCCAAACCAGCCATTTTTACATATATATTTCTCTACAAGTGGGCTTTCTCGTCATCACTAAGAAATTTTGATTCCTTTCTGTTACCTATATTATTGTGCGTCAGTAATACTTAATGTGGGAATCGCGTATACCAAATTCGATTTTTTAATCTTTATCAACCTATCCTTACATTTAATTATATGTCTAGTGTAGCGGATTGTTCGTTTGATATATGTATAATCTAGAATTCTTTTCGGTTTAAGAAACAAATTATTGAGACCTCAGACCGAAGTCTTCTGTTACAGAATTAGAGCGAAAAAGTTCGTCATTTTTTCTTATTTTTTCTGTAAGCTTGTCTTAAAATATTACTTAGTTTTTAGATGAAAGTTAATTCAAATATTAAATTTTAATTTACTCCTAAAAAGCGTATGTATCGATTTAGTCGGCTTTAATAGTACAACAAACATTAATTGTTTTAAACGAACTATTTTATGTCCGCCATTTTGTTTCATCACGATTCCTACTATTGATTACTTAAATATATATCATCAGTGTCCGTAAATAAGAAGTGTTATTTGTATATCAGAATAACCAAGTAAATTGTAGTTGCTATCGATTTTATTTACATTACTTAAAAATCAGCTTTTTGGATAAAATTTACTAACCACAGATTATTTGTTTTATTTTAACACTATTTAGGATATTTCCTTTTATTATTATTGAATTTTGAATAAACTTTTATTATTATTCGTTGTAATGGTGAACCAACAAAATAGACTTCATACAATGACAAAGAGAGGTTGAAGAGGTAAGAATGTTACAGAAAAATAAAGATTATAAAAGAATATTTAACAATGACGATAGAGTTATTTTTACCTTAAAATATAGTTAGATATTAATTGAATTAGTTTTTTTGTGGAGTTAAATTGGGCATTCCATAATATAAATAGAAAATTACTGTTCTGGAAGAAACAAAAGATTATAAGTGAAGGAAAAATGTTGATAATGATACTTGAGTTTTATAATGGAAGAGAAATTGCTCTGTCCAACAAGTGGAATCAAATCTTTGATTTTAGCTTTGTAAATCCGAGGATTTAATGTTGTCTTACCCTGGGTCTGAGAGAGAGATGACAATATTATTTAACATATATCTGTGCATACAAGAAAAACCTAATTTTTTTCTGTACTACCAAAATATTATTTATTTAAACGGTTAAAAACAAATTAGTTTGAAAAATAAGGAGCAGTTTGGAACAAAAAGGATTTTTCTAGTTTTATTAAACACATTCCCCTTGAAGTGAAGCTGCTTTAAATTACAGTTTATATATAATTCGGAAGAGGTATAAGAAGAACATATAGTTAATTAAGCTTGAGAGAAATAAGATTTCTTGTTTAAAGTTTGTAAATTATATACGTAGAATGACATATGAGAGAGAAGAATGGATATGTTATAAAAATATGTATACAGAACAAATATTAACATACAATTTAAATAAGTGATATATAACAGTATTTCAAAATGAAGTAACAAATGGAAGAAATGTGAACTAGAATAATAAGAATCAAGAAATCAATATGATATAAATATTGAGGCTACTCTTTTACAAGTGTTAAGAGAAGTGAAAAATGTCATATCAAATTATCAGTGGAAAAAGATGTTAATGATACATTCTGAATACTAAATGTAATAGCTTAATTCGAAATACAAAATACTGTGGTAAACAGAAATGCTGAAAATTGGGTAAATGTGGATACTAAATACAAGAAAACCATCAGTTGTTAAGGTAGGCTTGATACAGACCCGATATTAAGAAAAGTTGTAAACAGTCGTTAATTAATAACACCTTTACATTTATGGTAATAAATTGAATTAACTAATTAATTTATGATTCATTATAAACTGGCAGGTATTGGTGATAGTTATGAAAAGTGTATTTTGTGTTTTATTCACATTTCATAAATACGGTGCTTGCTAAAAACATTCGTAAACCACATTTAAAGGTCCTGCATCCTAACTTAGTCCTATTTTATTCTTTCTGTGAAGATTTAATAAGATTGTAATCATTGAATTGCACCAATTTTAAAAATACCTTTTTAGATGTTTAACCGTAAATGAATATAGTGCACTATAAGATTGAAAAAAAAAAGTGCTATACGTATATATAGATCCAGATTTTTTTTTCAACTGTAATGCGACTACGTTTTGCTTTCACACTATTATGGATTGTTGGAATGTCATCAAATCTCTTTCCTTTTAACTTAATTTTGGTTTATGGGAAAAGAAAAAATTACATGGTGCAAGATCGGGAGAATACAGAGGTTGTGATATTACCTTGTGGTATTGCCTTGTGATACTACCGTAATGTTTTTTTCCGACAAATAATCTTGAAGTGTGTGATGAAGAAATCAGTGACTGTTCTCCCACAGCTCGAGGCGGTTTCTCCTAACTTTCTCTCTCAAGCGAGTTACGACCTCTTCATAAAAGGCCTGGTTAACTCTTTCACCTGAGCGGCCGTTTCATAAGTGGATGATGTCAACGGTTGCCTAGAACGTCGGTCATCTTTGTACTGTCACCTGTAACACAAGAAGACTTAGAACTTTTTGATCAGATCTCGTAGATGTAAAAAAATACGAAAATTTACCAACTCGCTAACTGTAACAAGCAAATATTGGGTGTGTTTTATTGTTAAAATGACACTTGATTGTTGACATCTCAGTGTGTTATTCTATTTATTCAACATCAAAACATGTTTTTCTTTTATATCATGAAATTTTGGAAAAATAGTGATTTAAAAACTAAATAACGAAATTTTCTGGTTCTCTTTAAATCATACCGAGTCATTTTTTTCTTCATGTAAACCCTAAACCAACACATTATATCTTTTATTATTATAAAGAATAATATTACTTTTCTATAAACCAGGAAGTTATCTCCTTATTTATGTGCAAATAAATATATAATATTTTGTCTCTTTTCAAATTCCAGGGTAATGTATTCTTTCTCTACACAATCTGGCCGGCATGGCCAAGCGTGTTAAGGCGTTAGACTCGTAGTCCGAGGATCGCGGGTTCAAATTCCGGTCGCACCAAACATGCTCGCCCTCGCAGCCGTGGGGACGTTATAATGTGACGGTCAATCCCACTATTCGTTGATAAAAGAGTAGCCCAAGAGTTGGCGGTGGGTAGTGATGACTAGCTGTCTTCCCTCTAGTCTTACACTGCTAAATTAGGGACGGCTAGCACAGATAGCCCTCGAGTAGCTTTGTGCGAAATTCAAAACAAACAAACAAACTGCCAAGCTGTGCACGGGCCTACTGAAAAGTGAAATGATTGGAAATTCGAAATTGTGGGATTCTTAAGAAATGAGCCTTTTATGTCATGTGGCAAGCAAGATTCCACCACGGAAGAGGATACCGTGAAAAACGTATCAAGGTTGTACGAGTACATTGAATACCTAGCTTCCTTGATAATACAGTCAGTCTCTGCCGCCACACAGTCGACTATCGATGGCTTACAGGATGAAGTTCTAGGAAAGCAGTAAAAGAGAGCCAGTCGATTTAGTCCAGCTTCCACTGGGGCATGTGGGTCGGGTGACATCGACCAGTCTCTCTCAAAATGATAGGAAAATGATCACTGCCCAATGGGTTTCTGTCAATACTTCATGAAAATTAGGAAAATATTGGAAGGGAGCAGACTAAGAAATAAATATCAGTAAAAAACTGACTAGGTGCGTGAAAGTAAGTTCAAGAACCTTTATTGAAGAAAGAAAAGTTGTGACCTGAGAACATATGATCTATGGAGCGACCTTTCCCATCAATATCAGCACCTCCCCTAGGTGATTATGTCGATTAAATTTCATCAAGATTAAAATGGGAGACCGAAACTGTTCAATGAGAGCATCAAGTTCTGATAGATCATAGGTATCTCCAGAGACAAGTAAAGAGAACAATCAGTGATGGTACGACCCAAGGAAATACGGATGGCTACGGACTCCAAAGGTGTGTGGAGTGGCTAAGACAGTGTAAGCAGAAGCTGACATACCAGTAGTGCCACCCCTTCATACACTCGTTGATCACAAAACCTATCAATTGTTTATAACGAAAACTGGCTAAAGATGACTGTATCAGCAGATTTCAGAAATGTTTCCTGTAAGGAAAGACACATAGGATGGTAAGAATTAATCAGTGCTTTGATGTCATACAAATTAGAATGTAAACCTCGACAGTTCAGCTGTATGGAATTGACCATTTTTTATGTATAGGTGAACTGGATGAAGAGTTCTTCTGTTTTGGACCACGTCTTTTTCCTTTATTTTATTTATTCGAAGAAGGTTTATCGACTTCTATGGATCCTGCCTGGGTCGAATGGGTAGGTATCTATCATTGAAAGAAGATTCCAGCGACTGAATGCGTTAAGAAGAAAATGTATCCGAGGAAACGCCCGAATTCAGAACCAAAGGAAGTGGATCTGGAAATCTGCTGGCAGGAATGGTAGAGACAAAGATGGGTGTTGACGTTCATTCATCAACTTTTTTAACTATGGAGGGCAAAACACTTTTCTCATGGCTTGAGAACGATTGTTTTCGAGGCACAGAGAGATCCATCTGCACTCTCACTGTAGCAGCGGAATGAAATGCAACACTACATATCCGAGACGGAGTGGTGGACATGAACGCTATACCTTTTTTGTTCAACCACGTAGGTCATGAACGAAAGTAAGATGGGTGAGAGCCACTACAATTAACACAATGAGAACCTATTTCACTCCCAAAGGCATCGTAGTCTTTGCCACCACAACGAGTACACACAAAGGAACCATGGCATAATGTCTTTGAGTGAAGGAACCACTGGCATTGAAAATATCTGAGAGGATTCGGAATATATGGCCGTGCCTTACAATTTAGATAACCTGCGTTGATGGTATCAGGTAGGTGTGGTCATGTAAACGTCAAAATTATAACATTGGTCGACATCATAATTTCATCTTTGCAAGTGGAGATACGCCTCTCTGCAGAAACTTCTTGGGTGGAGAAACCAGCGAGGATCTTTGTCATATGGATGTTCTTCAGATGGCACTCAATAACAACACCTCATGACAAATTTAAAGCAGCATGGAGAATAACCTCAATAGGTATATACCCCCAATAGCATTCGAATGCAAGAGAAGTTTGTTGCGTTTAGAAGAGAATGTTCCCCCAATATATTCACCAGAACGAAGCTTTTTGACTGACTTGGGAGAGCCAACAAGCTTCTTTAGTCCCTTTTAAACAGAAATGGAAACATTTGACTTAAAGGTTTTTCTGAAAGAGAATTTAGTATCAGAAAATGAGATACAGGTGTTGAAGAGGATGGAAATTGCTGTTCAGGATCTTCAAGACGTGGTCGTTCACCTATGGTATGCTTTTAACTATTTTATTTTAATTTTTATTTGGGGACCCATAATAAAAAAAAAGAATGATTCGGCGCTCACTGATCTCACCAACCATGAAGCCATATAAAGGGATGTACTACAATGCCAAAGCAGGACACTGCAGCAACACTAGAGTTACGTGAGCACTGCACTCAAAAATAGTACTGTTACTTGGTTCATCATATCCCAAGTGAATCAGCCGATTGACCATGGGAGGGGCCTCCCCAAGGCCTCTCGTCTGTATAAAGTCAAGGCCAAAGTAGTTTGTTAGGGTTGGACCTCTCAACCACCTCCGCCCGTTAATAGAAGATGGGTGACAGTTCACATACAGCATGTCTAACAGCACACTACAGAAGATCCAAATACAAAAAAAAAAAATACTAAGAACAGCAAACCGACTACCAACATATACACATGTCAATTATGTACACAAAAATAAATAACCTACGCACCCTTAATAACAGGCTAACTGAAAAGCATACAAATATTACTCAAAAGCAGAACATAGATTTGGGCAAACTGTGTTACTATACAAATTAGCCAGCGCGCTCCTACAAATACACCTCACCATATAACACATTTCAACAGTCACAAATCACAACATAAATAAGGTATATATATATATATAGACATATATTTATGTTTATATATGTGTTTTTTTTTCTTTTTTTCAGATCTGGGCAAGGACTAGTAAAATATTCTCCACCTGTCCTGTGAATGTGGATTTTCTCGGGGCACTCCCGTTTTCCCCACAACAAATTCTGAGGCACTTGGATTTATAGATCCCAGCCACTTGGCCCTGATCGTTGGACATTGCACAGATCATCGCGGAGTTGGTTTAACCGCTGTGTCTACCGAGGGAAATCGAGGCCGTGATTTTAGCGTTGGAAATCCAAAGAATTATCGCTGGGTGACATTGTTTTGGTGCACTTTATTGAAGATTATATCAACAAAATAAACTGTAGTTGTGAAAGTGTTAGCATCAAAACTTCCCTTTGAATTCCAACCAATTATTAATTTAAGAAATGTAGTTTCACCATATCAAATCATTGGAACTTTCATAGCTTTCAGTTCAACAATATTTACCGCTATTGAAATAATTTGTATATGCTGGGTGAAAGATTCTCTTGTCACTGTAATTATGTAAAATAATTGGTGGGTTGGTATTTGTATGAGTTTAATTGTTATATTTTCAAAATAAAAACTTCCAGTCACACCGTGTAAAGAATCATCTTTATTGATTTTATTCTGTTCTCTGATTGAGATAGTTGGATGAGCTTTTCACTACAAAAGGCTACAAGCTGAACAAGAGAGATTATTTTCTGTTGTTAGAGCAGATTTTGAGATTAGTTTTATTTGCTACAGGCAACTGTTTTTCTTCAAAGAAATATAAGAGATATGGAGTATCTCTAGTGTGATAATACTTATTTTTTTGTATTCTCTATAACAGCTTAAGCAAATATTTCACGTCACTTCCGTTGGATGCACCAATAAAGAGAAAGTTCTGATGTTTAATATAAAAATATATTGTTGTTCTTTCTTGAAGTAAATAATATATGTTAAAAGAAAAATAGAATTGAATCGGTGAATTCAAAGGGGCCCAAGTCCACAATTTTTCAAAATTGAGATATTATATGTTTAATAATCTTTAAGAGACAAGCTATTTGATTGTGTGCATAAAGGTCCCAAGTTCACAATAATGTATTGACTATTCACAGCATTTAAAATGCATTGAGTGCAAGAGGGGCCCAACTCCAGGACTTGGGCCTCTCTTGCATGGATTTAGCTTAATGCCGTAGGTGGCAGCACCAGTCATCCAGGATGGCAGCGCCCATGCAGCATGAGTTTGATTCAAGTGATGCAGAGATTAGGCCGAAAAGAAAGCGTAATGAACAAGATATGACACAGTCGAGACGTATCAAAAATGGGATGAAATCATTGGTGAAAAGTTTGAGGTTGTCTCGATGAAAGGTACAGATACGCTTGATTTCAAATCCCACATTGGTCCATTTTATAAAAAGTCAGTCAGAAAGGATGGAGAGAGTGCAGATTTCAGAAATGACATAGAGGTTTCCAAATATATGTCTGCTCAGGCCACAACCAGATTCCGCCTTTTAAAGCCCTCGATCAAGGTTGCTACATACCCAGAGGAGCCACTCTACAGCGAGCACCTTAGTGTAAAGGCGGCGAAAGTAAAGGATGTTCAAAAATTGGCAAAATATCTTTCACCAGAGGCTCAGCAGTTTCTCAAAAAGTTAACAGTTGTGATACTAGGGGTAAAGATGGGTCTTACTTTGAAGATTAGATACCATTAGAATGATGTACCTCATTGATAACATGTCTCCTTTCGGAATGCAAAACTCATTTTACTGGCAGTTATCATGTATCAGAACAATAGTTTGGATATAAACTGATCTTAAGAAGTGTTAAAATATGACAGAATAAGAAATAAAGATATCCTCAGATAAGTTATATGTGATATGTCCATTCTCTTCAGATTTTACTACTGTTTAATTCAAGAAGGGCCCAGGTCCAGAGACTTTGGTTTGTCATCCCTCTGAAATTAAAAGAGTGAAGTGCTTCATATTATAGCATTTGCAAGCTATGGTGCTGTATCTGGGTAAAGTATGAATCTTTTGGAATAGCCTCCCTTTACGATATGCAATAAAGTTGATTTCCTGTAAAAACATATTTCTTGGACTTTGGCTCCTTTTGAATTCACCGATTCATTTTTTAAAAAAGATTGATATAAGAAGTTACAGGACAAAATAATATTTTTCTAAAAACCTATTGATGTGAACTTGAATACAGGAATATATTCTTCTAAAAATATATATATTATTTGTCAGGATAGCTTACACCAGGCACATATCTTAGTTACTTTTACTTAGTATTGTGAGTTACTACTGAACTAGTTACACTAATCACTATTGTTACATAGAGTACGAGACCACGAAGTCAAATAAATCATATTCAAAATGGCCTAAAGTACAAAGTAACTCCTTTCGAACGTATGGACCCCACACCAGTACAGCGGTAGGTCTACAGATTTACAACGCTAAAATCAGGGGTTAGATTCCTTTCGGTGGGCACAGCAGATAGCCCCATGCAGCTTTGCTATAAGAAACACACTCAAATGTATGAAAGAAATAAACTTCATTTCTAATAAGGGGTATAAAATTGTGCTTTTAATTGTGCTTTCTTCATTTAATAAACCTTAAAAGTGCAAGAAAAATACATAAAGGGAACAAAGTTGTTGAGAAAGACACAACTGTTTTTAAGAATTCTGTCAATATGAAATTAAATGAGGGTCCAACTAATGCAGCTTAGTTCAACTTGCAAAATTTCTAACTAAAATGTTAGTCTCTTCTAAATTACCTAATTTCATACATTCATTGAAGCAGAATTTAATTTATCACTAATACTTAAAAAAATAAAATTGTATTTGTGTCAGTTTTAGTAGAAATATAATTCTTTAGCTCGTCAAGTATTTGGAATAAATGATATATTATGTGCGGATTATTCTTTGATATATGCGAGGAAAAAATAAAACACGGATTATTATAATAACTGTAATTATCATATCTCGTGTATTATAATATATGACAGTTATTGGTGGATATACAAGGTTTCTCTAGATTTCTTTTAAATTTATAAATGTTCATGTTATTCACTGTTGGAAGTGAGTAAAAACACTGAGATATGAGAAAAATTACTTATATAAACGTATTCGTGTACGTAAGAACATGTGTTAGTTATTTGTGTTTATAAAGTAATTTAAATTGTCTTATATATTATTGTCTTGAATAAAATGAACATCGTTGCAAGTTAAGGGTAACTTCAGTGGTTGGACATTAATATTTATACCATTTAGTTGATTACATTCATAACTTGGACAAGAAGATATTGAATAATATAGTTTTAATTCATAAAATTATATTCTTTTGATATATGTATTAATCAAGTATATAAATGTTGTCTATAGTTTTTCTTCGCAGTGGTGTATTGAATTTTTTTATTTTATAGAATGGGTAACAATAACTGTGGGATAGAATTATTTTTATTAGCTGCATTTATTTTTCTCTAGTATAATATAAATATTTGTTAAGTACGTGCTGATTTCTTTGTTTACTATAATAACATATCTTGTGTGTTACGATTTTAAATCTGATGTGTATAAATGTGTATTATCTTGGCTGAGAAAGTACGGGAACATTGTATGCATATTGTTTTCCGAAAGTTTTATGCCAACTTTTTATGGGATACAGATCTATCTATATTCATAGATTATGTGTTTTTCTTCAAATTATGGTAGTAACTGCAGTCCTTTTGAATATCATTTGCCTTTGTATTTAACAAAAACCTATAATTTATATTGTTTTCAGTAACAAAGACTTTATATTAAACTGCAATGTATTGTGTTTGCCTTTTACCTTTACCTGGATTTTACTTTATCAGACCTAATACTTCAATTGAGATTCCAGTTTAATCTTCTGCAAGTCTTCTCTTTTATATGCATCATAGAATATCTGACAGTTAATAACTACGTATTCTGAAGTTAATTGGTATCTATTCAATATTTCCTGTTTTATTCAATGTAAAAACATAAAGAGAAAATTTAATGTGAAAGTGGTTTCGGTTTTTGAGAAAGACTCAAGACTGACATGTGATGATCTTCCCTCAGCTTTTTTTTTTCCTTTTGCTTCTGGACTTTTGTATTATTTTCCAAACAGGTGTTAGCGTTAATAAAATATAATTGTTTCATGCAGATTAACTTTGTCTTTTTCCTTTTTTTGTCAGCAAGTTAATCATATTTTCCTTGTTCAATTATATTTTCCAGCTGGTAGTTCAATATTTTTTAAATACCTACGTGTTTTAATCAGGAATATTTTACTAAATATTAATAATTTATATTCCATTTAGGAATAGATTGTATACATTTTTATAGTGTACTATTCTCGATCATATCACGCTTTACAGAAAATATTACAATTTTGAATAAATTACTCAGTTTTAATTTTAAGATATTATTTGGTGGCTGTGATTCATTAATTATAAATAGAAACTTTCATGTTTAAATGCATAGCTAAGTTTATGAACTTCTCCTTTTATACCCATTTGAACACACACTAACCCTAACCTTAGAAGTAAAGACATTAGTTGTTCACTCAATAAAAACAAAACAAAATTATAAACAATCGAGAGTTTCTCTGTTTGCTTTACTTTATTTAAAAGTCCCATATGTAAAACGTAGACCATTTTCTTTGCTTGTGACCAATTACTGATTGACATCTCTTCATAAATTCACATAACTTCTTGTCAGCATTGTATATAATCCTACCGGGAATTGCTTTTATTCAGGAAACGTTTCTATGATTCTTTTATGTTACAAAAACAGAAATTGCATTCCAAAATCATCAACGTTCGCCATTATAGGAATTTAATAAAGATTATAAGTTAATATTTTATTGTTTTGACATAACCTCTGATAGGAGAAGGCAGTCTTTAATTAATTTTCATATCGACGTGTTTTCCAAGTTTTACATAACTAATACGTAATAGTTTTTATTAATAGAAGTACTAAAATGAGTGTTGTAAAATAATGTATTTTAAAATATTTAAAATGTATCTTATTATTTTTTTTAAAGTGACTGTAATGGTATAAAAAATTTCAGGTATAATTTATTTGTTTTGAATTTCGCGTAAAGCTGTACGAGCGCTATTTGCGCTAGCCGTCTCTAATTTAGCAGTTTAAGAGTAGAGAGAAGGTAGCTAGTCGGCACCATCCACCGCCAACTCTTGGGCTACTCTTTTACCCATGAATAGTGGGATTCACCATCACATTATAACGCCCCGACGGCTGAAAGGGCGAATATGTTTTGTGTGACGGTGATTCGGAATCCGCGACCCTCGGATTACGAGTCGAGTGCATTCACTACTTGGCCATGCCAGGCCACTTACGGTATAATAATTAACTTTGGCCATAGGTAACAGGCATGGTAGTTATACTAAACATAATTAATACCTGACAGATGCACCAAGATGCTAGTTAAATAAATTACATATAATATATGAATTGTCTTATACTAGAAATAAATGTGCGTTTTTTTTTCTAAAGTATTTTCTATTAAGTCAAACTTTTACTTAAATCAAAATAATTCAAAATTTCATTTTATGGTGATAATATCTAATTCTAATTTTTTTAATATTTAAATATTTCAATATTTCTCACACATTAGTATGATTGAACACACCCTTCTATATTTCGTTTGTGCACAATTTTTTTTTTTTAATATGACCAACGTTTTGCATTCCAGAGTTTTCCTCTTAGCTATTCTTGAACTTTCCCATAGACGGCGTTAGTGTAGTTTACTAATAAAAGTATTCATTTTATATTTATTTAGGATTACTTATAGACTGATAATTCCGTGTTTGATGTAGCATGGTCAGGTAGTTAGGACGCTTGAATAGCAATCTTTGTGTCCCTGGTTCAAATTCTTATCCCAACAAGAAGGTGATAGTGTTATATTTGACATTCCATCTCAGCGTTGATGCTGAGTTGTTATATTTAACTATTAATTTAGGGACGGCTAGCGAGCGCAGTTAGTCCTCATATAGGTTTGCGCAATATTCAGAACAAACAAATTTCTTCATTTTTATTTATGGGATGAATAAATGTGATATATTTATCATTTCTGTTATTGAGGAAATGACCCAGCTGATCTTCCTACATAATGGTTAGCACTTATAGAATAATTTGATTCTCCATTGATACCCAGTTTTCTTTAATTTTTTAGGAGTGGTGTTATCTACCTTAGAACACAAATTCTGGGTAGTAAATTGCATTTAACATTACATAACACCAACTTTCAACCATTTTCACTTAATCATTGTAATATTAAATTACAACGAAAGTAATTTCGGATTGCATTATTATCAAATAAGTGACTATTTTGGGAATTTTCTGAGAGGAAACGTTCGTTGTGAATAAGTTTGTTTGTGATCTATAGCCACAAAGTGAGCCATTTTCATGCAGTGCTGCTGCTCGTTTTTGCTTCCGAACGTTGACAATCTATAATCGGTTAAAAATACTGAAAAGCTTAATATTAACATAAATCTGGTTTCCTTAAGACTTCATAAGCCATTTAGAATACTGCCTATTGGAGAAATTAAATTATTAGACTGTTCAATGACACTCGTGGATAAAATTCAATGTTTGAAAGTATTGCGAAGTTCAAAACAAACAAAATCAAAATTCAATGGAAGAAAGCGTATCATAGACTTATCACTAACAGTCTTTCTACTAAATAGGTATTTATACAAATGTAGTTACCTTTTTTCCTTACTAATTATTATGTTGACTAAATTTATTGCAACACCAAAACAACTTCTCACATTTATTGGAATTCAATAGTAAAATAAAATAGTAATAAAAAGTTATTGCTGACATACAGGCAATTAGTTATTTAAGGTATTGAATACAAGATTTATCTACCAGCTAAGCAAATTAAACTAGACCTATCGAGTTAACTCTTGTTTAAGTAACTTGGACAAATATTTCTCAAAAATAATTTCTATAGCCCAGATATCCACTAAAATAAATTTCTTATGAATGAATTCATATCTGATAAATAAAAAATATCGGATACAAAATGGAGCATGATAAATAATCGATATTAAAGGAGAGATGTTGATATTCACACAGTGACCAACATATTTACAAGTACCCAAGTACAGATACAATCTTGAGGTGAAAAAAGGGTGGATAACAGGTACTAAAGTAAACAAAAGTGAAAAGTATCTTAGATTAAAGTGAACGTAATTGGGAGCATACACTAAATGAAGTATGCTGAGTAATAGCTACTTAAAATAGCAGGAGATATAATTTCGTATTAAGTTTGAAGATAAAGGAAATAAGTCGAGTTTTATAATATTCTTGAAGTCATGACGTTAAGATGTCACTATATACCTCTGTAGAAACGGGAGGCCCTTTCCATTTTAGAACTGTCTCTTTACAGTAAATTAAACAATTAGAGTGATGTAATTTTGAAATCAAACATACTAAATAATAATTCATATTAAGTTTAATTTGGGTTGTCTTATATATATATATGTACTTTTATGAGATTATTTTTTATAAAAAAAAAGAGTGTATCATTTTCCAACGTGGGAACTTTTTTATCACATTCTTGTCTTAATGTGTTTAAAGAATAGCATCTTTCTTTATACTTCAACAGCAAGTTAATTATCTTTCGAATTAAATAACTTTTCTTTATAAAGTGCATTTTATGGTGTTTAGTTTTAAGTGGGTAATGTAAAAACACTAGCCGTACTACTCTTTTACTAACGAATAGTAGGATTGACCGTCACATTATAACGCCCCCACAGCTGAAATGGCGAAACATGTTTGGTGCCACTGGGATGCGAACCCGCGACCATGAAATTAGAAGTCACATGCTTTAACACGCTTGACCATTTTGGGCCGGTATGCAACGTATTATTATTAAACAAAGTTAGAAACTTTCATTTAAAATGGAATTATCATGTATTATATATATCATTCAAAAAATTCCAAAGACAGGAAACATTACGGCTAGCATTGGTTCCTAATTTATATTAAATCTTGAAGTAGCATTCTTTAACATGTAAAACGACGATTGAAAAAGTTGAGATATTTGTTTTATGTACCTATGTGCAGATGAACCAAAATAAACATTCGTGTGCGCATGTACAAATGTACGCACATACACGAATGAGCCAAAATAAACACCTGTGCGCGCATCTACGGATTTACTCTCCTGCTCGCATATCTACGAGAATTAATAATTGCATGCATATACCAATTTACACACCTTCGCGCGCATCCATTAAATTATGTACCTGCGCGCACATGTTCCAAAATAAACATACGAGGGCTGTTTGACTGTGTGAGTATTTGGGTATTGATGTTGTTAAATACCCAAGAGGGTCAGGTACATTTGACCTCTTCCTTCCTCCCGAACGATTATAGCGTCTGTCTTTAGGTTTTTTTTTGTTTTTTTAAAGCTTTGGGCCAGAGTAAAAGTATAACATCATACTCAGGTCCATTTCAGGGCTCAGTCCATGCATGGACGAACAAGAAGTTTTTGTTTTTTTTCTTCATTTAATTTTTCTATACATATATTTTTTTTTGTATTTTTCTCCTTTTTCTCGATTGAGAGAATGCTACTACTACTTGTAGTAACACACACACTCACACAAAAAAGAAAGTAATAATAATTATTATTATTCAATACTTGAATAATAATTCAAAAAGAAAGAAAAAATAATAATGATTTAAAAAAGAAAATAATAATTATAATAATAAAAAGAAACAAGGACTAAGTGTCTAGTGCATAGTAGCCAGCTTGTGTTACATTTCTTAAATATATGTTAAAAGGGGAGAGGTATTTAGGACCATTAACATCATGTACGTGATATCTGTCGAGATCACACATTAAGTCATTTTTATGCCAATTCTTATTGAAATATTTTAGAGAATTATGCAAGAGTCTTTCAGCTATTGTATCTATGTTTGCATACTTGTGCATGAATGTGGTTGAGGTGCTACGTGGTACTTTATATGCTGAAGTTAGTACTGAATTTTGTATACGTTGAAGTTTCTGTACATGTGTGGGTGCTATGTTAATCCAGGCAGGTGATGCATATTCTATTGTTGGTCTAATGTACGTTTTGTAGATTTTAAGTATGTTGTCTGGTGATGTTCCTTGGATTTTACCTGAAAGACTTCTTGCATAGTTTGCTCTTTTCCAGATTCGTATCAGTACATTTTTAATGTGTGGTAGCCACGTTAATTTTGAGTCATAGGTTAGACCTAGAAATTTAGCAGAAGTAGCAGTCAGTAAAAGTGATTCATTCATATAGAGTTTTGGTGGATCTTTTTTCAGCTTATTCAGTCTGCTGAATACTATGACTTGGGTTTTTGGAATATTAATTTTAATTCTGTATTTCTGGCAGTATTCTTCGATGTTATTTAGGACTGGTTGTAGGTTCGTTGCTGCTATTGACGGAGTGGGGGCACTTTTCCAGACTGCTACATCGTCAGCGAACTGTGATGCATAACCAAAATTTAGGTCCGACAGAGACATGTTACTCACGTACATGATAAATAATATAGGACTAACAACCCCTCCCTGCGAGACTCCTGCTTCGGGTGAAAAGGACCCTGAGTGGGCCCCATTTACATTTACTTTACACATTCTGTTATCCAGGAAGTTGGACACCCAGCGAATAGTTTCCTGGGGTAATGCCATTTCAAGCAATCTATGTCGTATGCCGTTATGCCACACTGTGTCAAATGCTTTCTCAATGTCGAGAAAGCAAGCTACAGTGCATTTTTTTTTGTTGAAGCTGTCGGTAATTGATTCTGTAAGTCGAATCAGGTGGTCTGTAGTTTGGCGGTTTTTTCGAAATCCGTTTTGAATTTCTGGTAATTTTGAATTTTCTTCTAAGTAAACTGACAGACGATTACTAATTATCCTCTCTAATACTTTGCCAATACAACTGTACGAGGGCTGTTCAAAAAATACGCTGACTGTTTGAATTGCGCGGCTCCAGTTGGTTCCAGGGGAATTCGCTTGGTGTCGCTAGGTTCGCACAGATCAACTGATTACGACGCCATTTCCCGATTGCAGATATCTTCATTTGTGTATTAACTACGCGGTTTTAAGTGAAGTGCGATTTTCTCGTTTGGCGGATTTCAGAAAGAATGATCTGAAGGAGCAACGACTTGCTGTGACATTTTGTGTTAAACTTGGAAAATCTGCGACTGAAACTTTTGCTATGCTTAACACGGTTTACGGTGATGTTGCTATGAATCGTACGGCATGTTTCAAGTGGCATGAACGTTTTTTAGGATGGTCGACAGTCCATTGAAGATGATGAGCGTCCTGGACGTTCTTCCACGTCAACTGATGACCCACACGTTGACAAAATCAACACCCTGGTGCAGGCAAATCGACGTCTGTCAGAGAGCTTGCTGAAGAGTGTGGGATATCAGTTGGATCTTGTTACGAGATTTTGACCGAAAAATTGAAGATGCACCGCGTTGCTGCGAAATTCAGCCCTCAGAACTCGTGAGTTTTTGGCCAAACACTCGATCACTGTTCTTCCCCACCCCTCCTACTCACCTTACCTTGCTCCTTGCGATTTTATCTTGTTCCCCAAACTCAAAAGACCCTTAAAAGGAAGAAGATTTGAGACGATTCCCGAGATTAAGGCAAATGCGACGAAGGAGCTGGAGGACATTACAAAAGAAACGTACCAGGACTGTTTCAACAAGTGGAAACACCGTTGGGATAAGTGTGTGCGTTGGGGAGAAGAGTAGTTTGAAGGGGTCCCAGACCTGTAACTTCTAAATAAAGTACATTTTTTTATGACGTCAGTCCGCGTATTTTTTTTGAACAGACCTCGTATGCGCACATGTGCCAATTTTCGCACCTGCACGCGCATATATCAAAATAAACACCTGAGCGCGGAAGTACCAATTTACATACATGCGAGCGCATTACCAAAATAACCATCTGGTCGCGAATGTACTAACATAAATACCTGTGGGCGTATGAATTAAAATTAGCATCTGCGCGCGCATGAACCAAAATAAATACCTGAGCGCGCATGAATGAAAATAAAGACCCGCGCGCGTATGTACCATATTTATCCACGTGCTTGAGTAACCATCAAAATAAAGACCTTTGCGTGCATCTTCGAAAATGAACACCTGCTTTCGCACTTACCAAAATGGCAACTCAAGACAATACATGGACATTGCCCTGAAAAAGGCCGGAGTATTGTGAGTTTCTTTGGCCCAAAAGCACCACAACAAGAACATAGTAGTAGCCGACATGAAAGTTAGGGATGGAGGAAGAGGTCTTGTGCACCTGACCCTCCTAAGTATCTAAAATCTAACGAACCCAAATACTCACAAAGAAGAAGTGAACGTACCAAAATCAACACCTGCCCTTGTATATACCAATTCACACAGCTGCGCGCGTATAAAACAAAATCAATACCTGCCCATGCAAGTAACAATATACGTATCTGCGCGCTCATCTGTATCTTATATATAGTAACAGAGCATGAAAAACACTTCGAATTGATATAAATTTTCTTGTGAGTGGTGGACCAAGTGAAGGAATATTTTGATATACGACAGGAACAACACTGCATACTATCAATGCAACTGTGTTAACCTGAAGTGCTTTTTCCAGTATTTATAGTTTTCAAATACTTAACTACAGTATACGTTCTGGAGAAAAGTTGAGTACCTAACATAGTAAATAATAGACCTCTATGAAATGATAAAAGTCCGTGTGTGTCTGAGTACCAAGGGTAGCTACATCTCAGGAATTATTAATATTTGATAAGCATGCATCATTAGATTCTGAGTATATGAATATCTTGCTTCGTGCAAAGATATAAAACATTTTTCTCATGATATTAAAACATGATTTTAATAAGATTTTATTACTGTTTAACTTAATGAATAATTTATTTTTGATTATACCAAACCTATTCTCTCTGCCAGCTTTGAGGTAGGTTTTGCAGCTCAGAAAGAAGAAATATTGATTATTTTACATATCGCCCATAGCATACGAAAAAAAAAAATCACTGTAAATTTACTTTTAGAACACTAGTTGTGATTAGCTGCCGGTACAAGGTAGCGCTGCAAAAGAAGGGATCGATATTTTTATCGGATTTGATTAGTCAATCCATATGACACAAAGAGTGACGTGTTTTATAAATCTGTCACCATAACACTTACATTTGCACTCCAGAATAGCTAAAACGGTATTCACTTGCTTTTAAATTTAAACATAAAATGAATGTCCATGCACAAAAGAAAGGTTTTTAAGGAACACAGGGCATTTAAAAAAACACTTGCACTTTTTAAATACTGAAATTTCGCTATTATAGATTATTTAATGACATCTAAATATCCTTATAACAAGTACGTAACAGCAGTCTCGTGTCTGTTTCAGATTAAGAAAGATAGCACTAAAATGTGATATAATTATTTTTCTATTTCTTCTTTTTGTAGCAGTGCATATAGTGCATATAGGAGGAACACAAAGATATTTTTCCTAATCGATAATAACCTGAAATAGGATTTCAAACTTGTCAAAACATTTTCACTTTTTTATCTGAATGTTTTTTTGTAATTTTGATGGTAAATTACTCTCCATGGCCACTTACAAAACGACTGTTACTTAAGAAACTAGTATTGGTAGAAGAAAATAAAAAATTAGGAATAACATTGTGTTATAAGATACTGTATTTGCAATAACAGATATTTTGAAAGCTGAGACTTGAATTTTTGTTTTGGAGGAAATGAAGAGTGATAAGGTGACAGCTAATTGTATAAGGATATTTACGGTGATTGGGGGTCTCGGTCCTACAAGATAATTATCTTATCCACCATTGAATTGGATTTTTATCAAACCAGTATTCTGAAACCAACCAATGAATGTTATTTCTGGAATCTGATTAGCTCGTGTGTAATTTGTCGATAGTTCAAGAATTTAACTTGCTTTATAATGAATGAAATGATATTGACGACGTTTTAAAGAAAAAATAAACAAAACCATAAGTGAGCACATATATCTCAAGCACAATGCAACACAGTTGGCTATCTGTGTTCTACCCCGATGGTTGTGGCAAAACCCGGTTTAAGGCGGTGTGAGTCCGTAGATACATCGCTATACCACTGGGAGGCAGTTAAGTGGCTCAAAACCAGCTCATTAAGTAGCTCTCTTAACAACATAAAAAGAAAATATTTATTTCCATGTGTATCAAATATTAGTGAAGTAGGAAAGAAATAACTATTTATAATTTAACTTTACACTATAAACCACTATAAATTATTATCTTTTTAGAACTACGGATAAAATCAAAAGTAAATGTTTTTTATTATATATGTAGATACATTTAACAGGAAATATAGTCTGTTCATAAGCCCAGCAGCGTCACTAGATTACAAATTGGGTTAAAACTTTAATGTATCTTTCAACTAGATGGAACTATTTCGTTTAAACTTCGTTACCAAAAGTCACGACATATTAAGCATTTACTGTTTATGACATGCAGAAGACTGTCCACGAACCCTATTACTTTAAAGAAGAGTGTGAATAATAAGTGCATTAAATATTGCAACTTCGTGTACTTGAATATCCAATGACTATTCTATTGTAAGTACTGATATATACGTGGTTGGACACTAATTATTACCTGAATGTTCTTCAAACGGTAGGTGCCAACCTTAAGTTTTGGGATCGGCGCCTATGACCATAGATAACACTGAGTTTAAATAATATTCAGTAAATTAGTTTAATAGCTTATGTACATACATATTGTCTACACAGAGATCAGTTTATGACCTTAATTTTTTGTTTGATAGTCTTAGAGTCTCATCTCATATTCTGAAAATTTGTTGAACATCGTAACTATCAAGTAGTAAATATAAAAAAAGTATGGTTATGGACTTAAGTGTTTTGTACATGTGTGTCAAAACGAAACGTTTCCTAAAGACAGTTTATGTTTTATTATTCAACGTTCTTTTTTTTTTTATTTGTTGAAGTTAAGAATGCTACACAATGAACTAACTATCTGTGCTTTGCGTGGTTTCTAGCGTTGAAAGTTTGCAAACTCTCAGACTACTGGGAACAATTAAAAGCGTCTAAATTAACATAATATGTCAATCTTGACATCATAAAAAATCAACAATTTATCAAGAAGGTTTGAGGTATCTTATGGAGAAAGTAGACAATCAAATTGCAAATAAATTAAGATTTGTTAATACATTCGATTAATACTCTCTTATTAAAAGTGACAAAAACGTATGTAAGCAGTAAGACAGTTGAAAGTTTCTTATTTACAATGTTTGTGTGATGAATTTAATAGAACTGTGATTAGAGTTTGTGTTTGTTTTCTTATAGCAAAACAACCTCAGGCTATCTGTTGTGTCCATCGAGATGAATTGAACGCTTGATTTTAAAGTCGTGAATCTATAGACTTACCGCTGTCCTAAGTGCAATAAAGTTTACAACCTGTGTTCATAACTTAAGATACATATATTCAGCTACAAATACAACAAAACAACATTATATTTTAAATAAATAGAACCATATTATTGTTCATAAGAACTATTTAATTTGTACGCTTTTAAAATTAAGTTTTCTAAGATTTATTTCGATAAAACTCTATATTCATGTTCAGGGCACATGACTAGTAATCTGTGTTTCGCACATTTGAATAGTGAATATGTCATCCCTTTTAACACTATATGTAGAGTGTTATAATGTTATGGGCTATTTCACTTTTCGTTGTTAAAAAGTATGCAAAAACTTGGCGGTTAGTGTGTTGACTAGCTACGTCCCATCTAGCCTGAACCTTCGAAATTAAGAAAGGTTAATACAGATACCTATAAGTAGCTTAATACAGGACTGAATAAAACAAACCTTGAATCATAACTTCTCAAATAAATGATCGTTAAAGTAAATTTTGGAAGACAGTGTATTTTATGTCTGTATAAGCTTCTTCAGATATGGAACGAAAACTGTTGAAAGATTATGTTCAATTAGAAAGAAGAAAAACATATATTCAAATCTACCTAACGGTAACTTCTAGTTAACTCTTGTAAACAATTCTATTTCTACACATTGATAGTTGAAAATAACAATGACATATTTTCTAATACTGATCTTTTAATTATCTTTAGTTTACAATATTTTGAAATTAACACTCTATTACTGAAGGACTATTTCTTTATTATTAAATATCAGGATATTAAGTATTGTAGGAAGAAATATTTGTTGCTTTTAGGAACTCAAATGACAGAATTGCGAAATCTGATTCTCGCAATCTAAATGCCTTTCCTTTGTAAACTTCTGTCCCTTACTAAACGACAGTTAAACGAATTTCAGTAACGGTATCAGGGATCTAAATATTTACTAAAGAACAAAGACACAACTGTAATTTGTTGAATAAAATGTAGTGTTACTGACAAAACAAACTGTAAACCATTTCTTCGCTTGTTCCATTTCATGTACTCCCAAGTGTACGGACTTACAATGCTGAAATCCGGGGTTTGATTTTCCTTGATATACAGAGACGGTAGCACAATGTAGTTTTGCTATAAAACTAAAATTCTCCATTCTTCCCGACAACACTTTTCTGACATATTCTCATGGTATCACACGCTGAATATGTTATTTGCTACCTAGTGGTAATTTATATTTTCCTAGCGAATTGCAAAAGCTGATTGGTCGCTGGAATAGACAATCTACAAATAAAGGTATTGGTGAGATATCTGTCTTCTCCCGCCATTCAGACTGTTTCCAATTGTCAATGGTGTCACATATTATAAATATAACAATTATATATTTGGTTGTCGTTAGTTTCTTAACAATCACAAAGCTACACAGAAAGTTATGTATGCTATGGCCACAATGGCTATCGAAATCCAATTTATAGCAGTGTACGTCAACAGATATACCGCTGTACCACTGAAAAGTATATATGGTTGTGTGATGGAATATAAACATAATGAAGATAACTTTTCCTTTTAATGTTTTACATATACACGTGTAACAGAAATAAAATAGCAGTTTTTAAAGTCGAAGAAAAAATTATATTTAGTTAGAATCATTTGTGTAAAATAAATTTCTTCAAAATAGGCAACTAAATAAAACTACTGCTCTTTGACCATTATTGGATTGGGATTGCAGTTTTAATATCTTAAGGTGGAATATTGAGCCTACTAAATATTCAATGGTACAATATTGTAGTTGAATTGTCACTTAATTGAGAAAATGTTTTTTTTCTTTTTTTTTTTTTTTTAGAAACTGCTTCTTAAGAACTAAGCCTGAACGTTGCTGAAAGAGATTGTGAAAATGTTATGTGGATCTTTTGTCATTCGAGGCCCGGTATGGCCAAGCGTGTTAAGGCGTGCGACTCGTAATCTGAGGGTCGCGTGTTCCCATCCCCCTGGCACCAAACCCCTGGCCCTTTCAGCCGTGGGGGCGTTATAATTTGACGGTCAATCCCACTATTCGTTGGTAAAAGAGTAGCCCAAGAGTTGGCGATGGATGGTAATGACTAGCTGCCTTCCCTCTAGTCTTACACTGCTAAATTAGGGACGGCTAGCACAGATAGCCCTCGAGTAGCTTTGTGCGAATTTCAAAAAACAAACAAACAAACAAACAAATTTTTGTCATTTTTGTAATAACAGTTGTGATATACTGATACCAACACTGTATACTAAAGTAACTCCAGAAATAATGGTAAAACACAGTTTATGTCGACACAAAATTACAGTAAGTTTTTCTTATTGCAAAGCCACATCATGCTATCTGCTATGTCCACCAAGGTGAATTGAACTCCTCATTTCAGCAGTGTAAATCCGAAAACTTACAACTGTCACTGCGGGAAACATTTTTCTACTACTAGTTTTAAAACACAACCAGAAAAGGAACTGTGAACGACATGTAACAGTTTTTAGTTTTCATCAGCAGTTTATTTTCATGTAATTTATTTAATATACTCTTTATATTCTAGAAACATAAACATTTAGAGTTTAATTTTAACATATTCTTGTAATGAGACATAATTTATAGTGTAAGACAAACAAAAACAAATAAATTAAACACAAATCTGCAACTCGTTGTTGTAGCCTATCACGGGTATCAAACCCGGTTCTTAGCCTTTTAATTTAACATAAATTCACTGTGGATCATTCTTAAATAAAGAGAAATTATGAGGGCACTGGCCAATCATAATATAGGAATATACAGTATTATGTTAGAAAGGTAGAAGGTTTATTTGTTTTGGATACCTGTAAAAAGTTATACAAGGTCTATCTGAGCTAGTTACTGATAATTTCGAGCTTACTGTCTCGAGGGAAGGTACTTAGTCAACAATATCAAAGAACAATTAATGTTCATAGTCCAGTATGCTAACTACTAAACTACACGAGGTAAAATATATCTCATTATAGGTCTCAAATGGCTGAACGCGGTTTAGTTTGGACAGGGTTGAGAAATCCTCATTTTCACAGTCAGGTGATATCTTACTGTCATTGATTAATAAAACCGTAGCTTGAGGAAACGAGTTCGGCTGTTTCTTTGTTGTTCTGAGTTGAGCTAAAAACTCATATATAAAAATGGACTTATTAACAGCAGCAGTTTATGAGGTTTACAAAAAGAAGTTCAATGTAGTTGAAAGCTGCATCGAAGTATTAACTCAGTTTGTACTTTCATGACGCTATTTGGTTTGTGAGCAGAGATTATATTTCCTATTAAATATGTAGAGAAATGTGGTACACGAAAGAATTATTTTTCGATTACATCTGCTGGTCTAAAAAAAATAATCAAGTGTGTAAATTTAAATTATACAATAGTTATTTCTTTCGTACTTTACTAGTGATTGACGCAGATAAAAAGTAAATATTGTTATTTATTTCTAAATATGTTCCTCTTAGTTATCAAGCACCAAACTATACAATGTTTGTGCTATTTGTGCAATGCCCAGCTTGAGTATCGAAACCAAGTTCTTAGCCACTTAACTACTGAGGAGGCTTTTAAATATTTCAAGGTTTCATATTTAGAGTATTAGGGAACAAATCTTTGTCCTTATATGTTTATTATGTTTAATGACAAGACATAGCTTAAGGCACTGAAACACAATTTCTTCTTTTATTTAAATTGCAATTCAAATTAATTTGAATTATCAAAATTCACATTTCCGTGAAATTTGAGATATATAGTATTTGGAAGTGTGTGTTTATGTTTTTGTTAGTCTTTTCTCTACGACCTCAAAAAAACTAATTCGTTCGTAGTCAAGCAACTAGAAATCTTGAATTGCCAACTGTTGCTGTCACCAGTTCAACATATCCACGAACTAATAAAATTCCATAAATAACAAGACTGATTTAAACCTATGTGCTCGTGCCTAACATTCATTAACTGGGGAGGATGACTGCTTTGATAAAAATCCAGTGGTAGAGAAAATTCAAAAGAAACGAGGTGTTCAACACACTTATCTTATAAGGTCGAGACCCTCAATTGTCCTAAATATCCATATGCAGTCACCTCTCAAACACAGGAGAAACGCCAAATCTGGTGTTATTTTATGCCTGATGTTAACCACGTTTTGATCTTAAAGTGACTGAATGAGTAAGACTGTAAACACAAAATATTGAATGCTAGACAACAATATAACTTCTATAAATAAAAATGACACATATTACATAATAATAATAAAATATTAATACCAGATAATATGTTGTAATAAAATTGTTGTTTCGTTTTTCGTTTATTACTAGACCGAGTTTTTGTTGGAATGGGCACCATTTTGTACGATATTTATTTTGTAAAATATCTAACGATCCCATCTTTAATGAGGTAAGTCAATATTTTAAGTGGATTAAATAATAATTTTGTCAACGCTGGCAATATTATCTTCTATATCCGTTATTTTGGCTTTCAAATAATCAAAATGATTCATAAGCTGTAAAATAAACATATTTAAACCAAGTGTTTCTTTCCAATCCATGAATTCTAGCGTCGGCATAGCGAGGTGATTAGAATGCTCCACTCGCAACGTGAGTGTCGTAAGCCCGAATCCTTGTTAAACCAAACATTTTCACCCTTTAGGTCGTGGGGACATCATAAAGCGATGGTCAATATGTTTGTAAAAAAAGTAACCAAAGCGTTGGTTGTGGCTGGTGATATATATTTGCCTGCTTTCTATTCTTATACTGCTAAATTAGAGACGTGTAGCTTGGTGCTAAATTCAAAACCAGTAATCCTTCATGTTCATATTTTTCTCTCATGAGATAAACAAAATATTTGGCTAGTATGGCGCATGTTTACAGTAGAATTTTACAATAGCTTTTGACGCTACAGGAAATTTTTTCTTGACTGGACAACAAGTGTTCAACATTTCCTCAGTACCCCGAAAGTTACAGTGACATATCGAAATACCATTTAAAGGCCCATTCTTACAAAATCTCCGCTTTAGACTGGACGACTTGAAACTAGTCGTTTCAAAATTGAACATAGATAGGGAAACTTTATATTAAATTATGTATTATATGATTATTCAATTAATTATTTTTCAATTATTAAAACTTCTATTATAGAAAATTGACTTTAACAGTAAAAGTGACTTATGTTTGAAAACATAATAATAGTACTACCTTTTACTTGTAACAAAGTGATAACTAAGATATTCCTAGACATTAAAGTAATTAAGTTACTGGAGAATGAGTTAACATTGAACAAATATAACGAACAATATTGATGAAAAAATAAATCACAGCAAATAAAAGAGAATGCCTGTACATGTCTTTCCTTACATTTAGATATATGTGCAATTATTAAGCAATATACAATACTTTATATCCGAATTTCATACAAAATTATTGGATCACAGCTCCCCCTTCAATCTGGAACTGGTTGTCTGGGAGAAAAACAGCAACTTCTGACAATTCTTGGGCTGTTTGTGATTGGTAAATAATGAGTTTTGATCATCACTATTTTAATAGACCAAATATCCCAAAATGCGAAGTACATTTTTTTTTTACAACGTGCCACGAGCAACGAACTCTCTCATTCACAATCTAGGCATTTAGACTGTATTTAATATAGTAATTCGTGAAAAAATACACAACAGTTTCTACCAGTGTGTTTGCGAACTTAAATGATAGAAACGGGTTTGCAATAACCGTGGTGGGCAGGTCACAGATAGCCAATTGAATAGCTTTGTAAACAAAAAAATCATATTAACATCTTTCATCTAAAATTTGTTTAATTTTTGCTTTATACAATATTATTGAACTTGTAGGATATTCAAATTTTATTAGATTGTTATTATATCTCAGTGTATCTTCGATGACAGTATGTTCAAGATTAGTTAAAAATACTTTAATATTTATTAAAATATAAAGCACTTCATAAATGGAATGTTTAAATTTTAGGTACTTTATTTATACATTATGACACAGAAACGGAACAGCTGCACAGAATGTCATGACTAGTTCATGATAGATGTAGTTTCTCTAGCTTGCAGGTTGATACAATTTTACTTTCCACATTTCATATATAATTTACAAGCAGCTAGAAAACGAAAAAAAACACCTCAAAGTAGAATTTATGAAAAATAGATATTTTCGTCTTGATTATAGATTAATCGTTACATTACGTGTCACTAACAGTAATTTACTGCATTTAATCCAGTAGTCAACTTATATATTTATGTATATGTATATTTCTTTATATAAATAAAAAAAACACTTGTAGCGCAATATTAACATCCACACCAGCCGTTCTGTAAAGGTTTGGATTATTTATATGAGAGAGAAAAAAAAGATATTTAGCATTATTTTCGAAGTCCAGGTCGCCAGATCAGATCCGTGTCTCGAACATTGACCTGGTCCAAGATCAGAGAGTTAATAAGAAGTTAATTGTAAATCAAAAGTACAACAATGTTGCAATAAAATATGTTTCAGATGTTATATATGTTGTTATGAAAGTGTAGATTTAAGTGTAGTGATTAGGCTAAAACGTGGGTCCTGGTCAAATAAAAACTTTTTTTTAGATTTACCATTCAATTTTGTATATCAGCTAATCGGAAATTTTCAGTTGATTACTAACAAAAAACATAAAGAAATGATTTCTATACTTTTTATGCACATGCTCTTTTTGAGTGAACTATCAAAAGTTTCGTTTGATAAAATTCCGATACAAAAGCGTTGTCACAACAATTTTAGCCTAGTATTCCAAGTACAACCTTTTAGTTCATAGCTCCGTTATATATTGAGAGATTTGAGATCTAATAACCATTTTGGACTCAGGATCTGAAACCATTTCGATTGATGTATTTTATCACACCAAAGGCGCCATAGTATAATTTACCCTCATCCTACCTGAAATAGTTTCAATTTGAGGGTAGACTGGTAGAAATCCTGATAAGTAATGAAATTGAATCGGGTACATGCGCGTAACTTGTTTGGCATTGTTGGTGCACAACAATATAACTTATAAAATGGATAATGATAACAATTTCAAGTATCTTATATTATGTAGCTTTTCACTGAGGAAACAATAAAAACATTTTGTGTATCTTACATTGTTGAATTTTTCATTAAGAACACAATAACAATAATTCTACGTATTTCAAGGCTGAGAAATATACTACATAACCCTGAAAATTCTATTTTACTGTGATAACCTAAACTTTTAAATCTCTAAAGATGTATTACATTTTACAGTTTAACTTACAATCTTATTGCTTCTTGTCGCTTTATGAGCTAAGCATTCCAGTACAAGATGTGTATACTATGTAATACATTAAGAAAATCTGTTTCATTCTCTTCAATTCTTAACATTAGTTTTATCGCTTTGTTCAACTTTATAGTTTCACTTCAATAAATAAAGCATTTGATTAAAAATATCTCATTACTTTTTATGGCGTATTCAGTGAATATTCATTTATTGATTTAAAATTTGCATGGATATCTCTTTTTCTTATTAACATGGAACTATACATATGTATCATATACATACACTGATTTAACCTAATAATCTATGGAAGTTATTAATTATTTTTTCAAACTGCATAGAAAGTTGTTTTGCTTCACTTAAATATAATTTCATTTTTATTGTGTTTTGTTTTCTTTGTTTGTTTCAAGTTAAGCACAAAGCTACAAAACGGGCTATCTGTGCTCTGCCTACCACACGTATCGAAATCTGGTTTACAGTGTTGTATGGCTGCAGACACACTGCTAGGCCATTGGTGGACTGTGCTTTGTGAAATTCTTTTTTAGGTCAATTAATTGTTCTTTTGTGTTTGTTTTTCTTATAACAAAGCCACATCGAGCTATCTGCGGAGTCCATCGAGGGGAATCGAAATCATGATTTTAGCATTGTAAATCCGTAGACTTACCGCAGTACCGGAGAAGGATGTTGATTTGTGCAACATTAAACACCAAATTCTTTATCATATGTCAGGAACTACAATCAAATCCTAGATATGCATCATACACTAAATTAACTTACCTAGACAAGTTGTTTGCATAAGGTGTTCAAACTCTTAATAAATGTTACATCACATAAAGTGTAGTGTAGCACAGTTGAATTTTATGGTTTACACCTACTACTACAAACACTAGAACTGTTTGAACATAAAGCATTCAAAGTCCGGATATTTAAATCTAAGCCATATAAAGTAAACGAATTTCTTATTGGTGAATAAAATTCGATGACTTTACTGTTGTAGAAAGTACAAGAAATAATACCACCTATCATTCTAGTCATTACAAACTTCTGTAAAACATTCACTTTGAAGTACAAAACACTAGGTCGTTGAAGCAATTGATAAAGATGATATTTTTTTATAAAATTTACGACAAACTTTGTTTTTTTTACAGTGCAACCTATTTTATATAAACAAATTATAAACGAAACATGGCCAGGTGGTTAAGGCACTCGATTCGTAATCTGAGAGTCAAGGGCAGAATCCCCGTCACACCAAACATGCTTGCCCTTTCAGTCGTAGGGGCGTTATCACGTAACGGTCAATTCCATTATTCGTTGGTAAAAGCGCACCCCATGAGTAGGTCGTGAGTGATGCTGACTAGCTGCCTTCTCTCTAGTTTTACCCTGACAAATGAGGGATGGCTAGACCAGACAACCCTCGTGTAGCTTTGCGTGAAATTAAAAAAGCCAAACAAACAATAAGCGAACCTGGAACATAAATTATGTATACATATAATTAAACGACATGAACTGCAAGGTCATTTCAACTTGACTGTCGATTACTAACTCGTACATCACAGTCTACAGTGTCATTTCAAGAAATTGTGACATCAACAGTTATAAGAATATATTTATTAACTCGCCGGGAGTCATGTATCGTGTGCCTGTTTCCTGTTTTGTCATTATTTCAAAAATGTCTAGGTACATAGTTAATTATAAATACTATCTGATGTACAGTATAAGATATATTGTTATTTTTTTACAATAAGATATCATAAGTAAATAAAAAACAGCTTGGCCGTGAAAACAAGCACGGACAATAACGATTTTTTTCTTATACAAACAGTAAATAAGAGAATTAATATCACTATGCGGCCAAAGCAATCGACATTGTTTAATATATAGTTTAAAACTGCTTGCTAAAATAAAATAAGTTTATAGTTACTTTAAAATTGTTTTGTTTTTTGATTTTATTAACAAAAGAAAAATTTAGTTTGTAAAAAATGTCATTATTACATGCTATAGGTGCTTTTGTTTGGATAAGCCTCTTGTAGCACATATCTACTGCATGTTTTATAGGAGGGTTTGAATACCAAAATTCTCTTTCATTCTGACTGTTATTCCTAAGTATAAGATATGCAAAGTTTTGAAAATCATTTAACCATAGATATTGTATATAGCCGAGGCAAGGCGTAATCTAAAGTTATCTCTTTCAAGCAATGGTAACATGCTGTGAAATGGTCAAAGTATACAAGTATTTGTATGTGTTATTTATACTTTATATTATACAGCCTACAGCTTTCATATGAGATGTATTTTATTAAAAGTGAATTTACATGAACGGTTGTTTACATTCAAAGTTATTGTATTATTATCTGTGTTCTGTGTTTCTTAAGAACTTGCCAGGTTCTTAGAAAAAAGTAAGGAAAAAGAATTCGTAGACTGAGGCTAAAAACACTTTTGTTCGCACCTCTAAGTGAGAAATAAGCTTGGAGGCTTATAAGGCTAAAATTCGTAGTACAATACCCGCTGTGGATAAATGCAGATTTCACATTGTGTAACTCTGTTGTTAAACAATGAACTTTTTTAAAGTGGCGTTTAAACAAGTTTCTTCTTAATATCTTAAATATTTCTTTCTTTAATGAGACGATTTTAATTGCACATTGTTTAAAAAAAATAAATATTTTGGAGAAATGGCGAGTATATGTTCTGTAAAACCTCTTTAATATATCACTTTTATACAAGAGTACTTACTCCCATAGTAACTTACTACCTAAAATAACTATCAGTAACTTTAACAAAAAAACATCCTGGAGCAACTTTACTGACACTTTTTTCAGTTCCCAAAGCAAATACACTTCTATTATATTCAATTGAAAAAGTTCTTCCATAAACTGAGTAAGAATTTGTTATAACTAAATTGTGTAATAGTTCATTTAAATCGTTTCTTTACTTGTATTAGAGGAATAGTAAAAATAATGGTTTATATTTCAACCTTTCAATAGAGGTTATGTGTCATGCATGGTAAGAAGTTTTACTAAAATTAAAAAGAGCAACAAAGAAACTTCACTTCAGAGAAATAAAATAAATAAATACAAAATAAAGTAAATTAGTTGTAAAAGAAACGAATTAATTGTTCCAGTTTCAGTCAAACTTCAATTATCGGAAACAATTGGAATATGTTTTCCAGTCTACAGATTTTAGAAATGTCTTTGTATTTTTGTACCGTAAAATATATTATTGTATTTCTATAAGCTTTCAGGTTTTTATTTCTGTTTTAATGGTTATGTTTGTATCAATTATCTATATATAATCTAAAGGTGTTTGTTAAATGTGGAATTACAACCATGCTAAATCAGTTCTATATTTCTACTCTAAACTAGTAGTAAAACTTTGAGGCTCTTTGACGCTCAATTAACATATATTGCTTAAGCTCTTTTTCTAAACAAGTGGTCATCAGCTTCGAATGGAAGTTTCAAACATTGTATCTAGAATTGGTTGTTTTCATCAATATCATGTTTCAGGATTATCGAATTGTGATGAGAATTACAAACATTGAAAATCTAAAGGTTTTGAAATTAGTTGGAGGTGACGATTACGGCAGGAAGTAGATGTCGGAAGAGTCATCAGAGAAGTACAAATGAAGAAGGAAGTGAAACTGATATGCAGCTCAAAAGGTCATCCTGGTCACATTCTTTTCGTGTTTCTCGGATATTTTCTCAGTTTCAAACAGCAGAACTTGACAATGATAGACGGCACATGCCTGTCGACTACAAATTTATCATTATAAATCACAGGAAACAACTTTAATTGATGGTTTAACAATAACTACGGTTTCTTGGAAACTCCTGCTGGTTTTATCAAATATCATATAACGGAAGGCGACTTGTGTGTATAGTGTTACATGTTCTTGAAATTGTTGTCGAATTACATTAAGATTACAAATGTCTTTAACTTTGACCCTAATAACTTCTACAAATGCCATCCTATATTTGAAACTGTTTAACTGGTATTAAAGTATGTGCGTTTCTTATAGTAAAGCTACATCGGGCTATGGGCTGTATCAATTAATGTAATAGTGCAGAGAGAAGTGGTGTGTCTTCAATATGATTGCTCTACAACAGATCCTTTTGCTTGTGGAAACTATATTGATTTATTGTTGTTAAGGTGTATGATCGTACTTTAAAGACGAGTTGAAAAACCGAACATCATTTTAATATAATAAGCTGAACCTTTGTATACCTTTACATTCTTGCTTAAGACATAAGGCTCCGATAAAGGTAATGTAGATATAACATTGAAACATAAAAGGTTCGAATTTAATAAAATTTATAGAATATTTACCATATAAATTATTTCATCCTATTAATCGATTTAATACTTTACAGAATGTGTGTTTTCTTATAACAAAGCCACATCGAATTATCTGCTTGATTCCACTGAGGGGAATAGAGATCTTGATTTTTAGATTTGTAAATCGGAAGATTGCTTTATAGAAACCTATATATTGAATACTAACATCTTTGTGAAAACGTACTGTATAGTTTGTCAAACTGCTGGTTCTTCTGTGGAACAGTAGGTGTTATCCAGAGTCAGGAAGAGGCTTCAAAAAATTTGTTGGTATAGTGTTAATTCGTAGTATGAGCTTCTTCTAATTTTAACTTGGCATATTAATATTGATGTTAGCATAAAGACATTTTAAAATAAATTAGACAAGATAATATCTGTCGATGACCAAAAATGTATTTTTAGTAAGAAAAACAAATAAATGTCCATAAAAATACAAAATTTCTGTGTAACGTATTTTTATCATATTTTAAACATCTATAGAGCTTATTTCTCTGAAATAATTACTCTGAGAAGTTATGAGACAGAAAACTCTAAACATACATTAAAGTTCATTTTTCATTTATTATAAGAGACATGTAATGTATGACTTTATTGGATAGGCACGTTTTCCTTTAAAACTTTACTCTGTGGAATTATCACAAATAATAGAAAGTAACATTAACTTTTTTCACAGTTAAATGAAACTTGTATACGTCAACATCAAATAACATGGAAAAGAAAACGAAAAGTCTCGGAAATCCCTGTTTCGAAAGCTTCAGTACACAGGATGATATTAATATCAGAGAAACTGACTTGTCGAAGGCTCCTCTAATCAAACAAGATGAAAGTTGTGATACGGTAATCGATAAAATGAAAAATACCATTGGTTTAAAACATTTTTCTACGTATAGAGGTGTATTATTTACTATATTAGCTAGCCTACTTTTATCCAAAGTATATGTCATTGTTAAGTCCTTTGAAACTGTAAATTTTGCAAAGGTACTTTGGGTTAACTCATTTTTTATGACAGTATACAGTAATCCCACTCTTGTATTTAAAAATGTTCATCCACTTGGTTCCCCACTTACAAGGAGAATTATATTAATTCAAGTTGTTGTTTATGCATTGATAGTGTACATGAGATACAGTGCACTTCACTATATACCTGTTGCAGAAGCGAGTGTCATTATCTTTAGTTATCCAATTTTGGTATCAGTGTTTGGTAGAATAGTGTTGAAAGAACCATTTGGTTTATTGCAAGGTATATTAGCAGTACTGACTGAAGTAGGCGTTCCTCTGGTATCAAAACTTCTCTCAGAATTCCAAAAAACTAAAGGGTTAAGGAATATAACTTTATCAGATCGGATTTACGGAGTTTCTATAGCTTTCAGTTCTACAATACTCGCTGCCTTTAATATAAGTTGTACCCGCTCAATAAAAGACACCCCTGTCTCTGTGATTTTGTTCAATAATGGATGGGTTGGTGTTTTGTTACTTTATATTTTCAGAGGAAGAACTTCCGGTCATATCGTGTGGAGAACCGTCTTTGTTAATCGATTTCTGTTCCATGATCGAAATACTTGGAATAGCTTTACTCTATAAAGGGCTACAAGTTGAACAAGCTGGTATAACTTCTGTTGTTCAAGCAGCCTCTCACATAACGTTTCTTTTCTGTTGGCAACTGTTTTTTTTTTTCAAATGAACTCTAGACATGTGGAGTATCTCTGATGTAACGATAGATATTTTTTGTGTTATACTTAGCACTTTGGGGAAATGTACGTCACTATCTTTGGATGATCCAAAAAAGGAAAATGCTTCTTTAAGTTTTATGTTTGATATTATTTTAACCTAACGAAATTAATTGTTTGTGTACTGATGATTTTGTGTTACGATTATTTCACTTTAATATTTGGAAATATTTAAATGTTTTTTTCTTAATATTAGAGGGAAAATATTCAAATACTAATTCGCCATTTTAAATCTCTTTTAGAAAATTATGTTAAATTGTGAACTTTCCTAAAGAGCAACGTAAATAGTTTTAGTTGTGACATTTGAATGGTTTTGTTTTTAAATAGCATATATTTCAAAGTACACTTATACTTTGTTTATAACCTATTATACCTTAAAGGTATGTACATATATAAAATTCACCATTCTTAAATAGATCAGGTACATATACCTACAGTTAGTAATAGTTGTACATTATATTAATATTAAACTTATTACAGTAAACACGACACCTACCTATAACGTAAGATAATGAAAAGGGGCAACAGTTTTAAAAAGATTTGATAAAATTTGGGAAAATAAACTGTCTGACTTGCTAAAATGCTTATGGTACAGAAGTAATAAGGCACGAAAGATAAATGTATTCATAAAATACGCATCTACATTCCCTCTCTTTATATACTGAATAACACTATATTTTTATAACATACATAAATTCTTGAAATCTGATTCATAAATTTAATGAAAATATTGTTTTCAATGGAAGTCTGGTGAAATCTAAACATCTTAGAAAAGAACAAAAAAGTTATTTTCGACCCCTGTATTAAATATATATATATTTTTTCAAATACAGTGATTACAAATAATTTATTCGAAAACTGTGTTTTGAGTTAAATGAGTAGTAAAGTTTGTAATAATAGTATTAAATCTTTGCTACGTTTTGTCCTTCCTAATTTCGTTGTGTACCATGCATGTATGTTACCATCGGTCATGTCAATGTGTGTTTCAATGGCGAACTTATCTTTATGAATTATATTTGCCATTAATGCGCCATTGGTGGAAAGCTATATCTAAAATATGGTAACAAAATCTCTGTTACCTGGTAGTTCCAGTATGACCTAGGTACAGATTTAACTCTGCTGTTTTACCCATTCTTTATTTTATTTCCACGAAATAATAATGTAATAATGAATAAAAAGTTAGTCATGTCTCCTTCGCTAGTGGGCCAAAAGAATTCTAGCACGTTTCATTTAACCAATCAAATCTCTGAGCTTCTCGTTAACATGTTTGTTAAATTATCTTTGAGTGCGTGTACGATATTTTAAGTCTTTAAGTGTTAGACAAATAACGGTTCTTTAGATTTCATTTGAAATCGTACTGTTCGCGTTTGAATGAAAGCGCTATTGGAAATAATTAAATATATTCATTCCTTAATAAAAATATATGAAGTAATGCAACAATGATCTTAAAATTGCTTAAAAGTATTACTGGAATTGATAAGCATTTGTTTTTTGGCAATTAAACACAAAGCTACAAAAGTGACTACCTGTTCCCTGCCCACCAAAGATATATCTAATACTCGGTTTTCTAGCATTTTAAGTCCATAGACATACTGCTGTGTCATGGAAAGGAAAATGTATAAGAGATCTATTTCTACAAAATTTGTTTAGTTCAAGTATCTTTTAAAAGAGTGTTCTAACTTAGTAACCCAATAAAAAGAGTAATAGCATATTTAAACGTATCAGACCTTACTAAATGCATAAAATTGTCACTTTTTTATGATGATATTGAAGTATATTTCATGCTCAAAATTCGTTTTGTTTTACACTTTCACAAAGGCGATATATTATGTTTCACAGTTTTTTGCCGAAAAACCAAAGTTATTATTTCACTGTATAGAATTTCGAGTCCTTCAGTGGTACGGAGGTATGCTTACAGACTTATATCGTTAAAAACCTGGTTTCGATACCTGCGGTGAGTAGGACACAGATAGCCCATTTTGTAGCTTTATGTTTAACTTCAAACAAAACATAAAATCGACTGCGGGAAATTGAAATTCCAGATTTTATCGTGATAACTCCATAAACCGAGAGCTTATCTACAGAGGGGAATACCTTTTATAGACATATCACTGGTTTTACTCCGAAGTACTAGTTTTTAGCTGAAATATTATCATAGGTTTAAACAATATTGACAACATTGGTAGTACCTTTAACTACTTAAACAGAACGTCAAAAGTAAAATAAACTGATTGATTTTGAAACAATATTACTTTATTTACTATCGTAACATAAAATGCACAACTTTTAATTATTTTCTTATTTCTTCTAACACAACTTTAAACCCAATCGTTTATTTGGTCCATATAGTATTTCGTAAGTGAAAGTCATTGAAATCGATCGGTAATATTTCTGAATTTAAAAAACGGCTTTCAAATAAGTAATATGAATTATGTTTATAAAAATAAAATACAAGGTAGTTTAAAACTATTACTCCTAATTTACAGTTTAGTAACTAATCAACTAAGGAAACAGCCATATGCTTTTTAACATCTTGTAGCCAGACTCAGCTTTAATTGAAATGTCAGTCGACTTCTATGTATGTACCATTAGTGGTGATCGGGACTTCTAACCGATATTCAGTTTCGGTCCACGTCTTGAGCAACATACCCATAGTTACTATGGCGATGGCGTCTGTTATTATGGCCCTTAGCTACAGGATGTTAGCTATTTACGACACACTATATATCCATAACAAATCTCTTTACTTCCTTCCTATGCTGTTGTCGGTAATTACGTATCACCACAGCCAATGACTTAGTCTTTAAAAACTAAACTACTACCTCAGCCTTTTCTTGCACAGTTGTCATCATACGGATTACACTGCTCACTGGAGTAAATAGGAAAAACGTAAATAAAATAATCAAATGTAACAATAAAATTGTTTGAGACTGGCTACGTGATGTTGAAAATGCACAATTGTATTTCTTCACTGATTTAACAATAAACATTAGTTAATTTTTTTCCCTTTCCTTCAGCTTGTTTGCATTTTTTAAACAACAATAATAATAATTATAAACGCTTATTGTAGTAAATGAAGTAATTACTTGATCTAATTAAGAGTTTTTGTCTTTCATATTTGAAAAAATAAAATCCTTACGTTATAACAAAAATGATTTGATTTTTGAGATATGTGTTGCTGAAATCCGTTAATAAAATCCAAACTTTTTTATGAAGTTAAAGTTGCAGGCCTGTGTAATCATTTTATTTGTAATACTATACAAGTTAGCCAAACAACTAACGTGGCAAAAGAAAGTTTATGAAAAGAACATACTGATTGGATTGTATTATCATTGTCCAGTGGTTCCCAACCTTTTTTTATGCCCCACACCCCTAAAAAATTTGAAGTTTGTCATGGAAATAATTCACAAATTCCAAGTATTTTATTCACAGTTTTGAAAAACGAAAATTTACACACAATTGTTTTGCAGGATAATTTCCGTGACAAAATGTTCTGTCGTTAGAATATAATGTCCACTCCTTCTTCTATATTTTCAATGACGGCACAGTGGCTCATTGAATGACTCTGATTTTTTTTCAAGTACAAACTGTCATCTCTTGTGTTGATTTGAGATCCAATTACAGTTTTGGACTGAGGACGTCAAATTCTTTCGAGTTTTGTATTTCACAACACCTAAAGTTTTATTGATCTATTTGTTCTAATCCTGCCTAAAATGATTTCAAGTAGCTTGGATATTGAGTATTCCTTCTTGTTTTCTATCAAGTGTTCTAGAACGGCGGTTTTCCCGCACTCGTTTTAACAGTCCGACAATGCAGAAATATCAAAAAGTTACATTCGGTGATTTGAACGTCATTCCACGTAACGGAGTAACATAAATTCCTGTTTGTACAGTTGCTTGAGGTTATGCTACAGTTGAACGAAATGTATGACCTGAAACCTTGTTTTGTGTACACCAGTTGTAACTGGTTACAATTGTTAAATTGTTACACAATCATTTTTTTTCTTTCTTCAACTGAGAAGAGGGGAGAATAACTTGTTGATCTTTCAATATTTTCCTCTTACTACTAACTGAACATTGTTACTTTCCTTTAAAATGCCTTTAAATATAACAGACATCCCTGTATTGAAAAATTTAAACTTCTTATCTCAACACAACTATATGCTAAAAGTCGATGGATATTTTGCTTCATAAAGCTGTTCCCCAGTAGCACAACTGTATCTCTGCAGACTTACACCATAAGCAACTGGTCTTTAATTCCCGTAATGTGGAGAGCACTAATATCTTTTAACGTCAAAAGAAACAAACATAAAATTTGTTATATATTCTTCTCAAAGGAATAATATTTTCCTTGTTATCACACTACCCAGGCAACACTAAATAGCATTAAAATCTACTTTATGAAGAAAAGATATTTAATAATATAGAGCGTGAAATTGCTGTTAAAATATAAAAAAGAATGCTATTTTTTAAACATATTAAAACAGTAGTGAGATAGACAAACTTTCCACTTTAGAAAATAATACGTTCTTTGTTTATAAAACACAGTCTCTTAAAAACATTTTAAAAATAAATATTTTAAAGAAACCATAGGAATCGTTTAAACAAATCGATTCTTTTTACAGTTTTATATAAACAAATGAAAAGGTAAAAAAAATATATTTTCATCTACTCTGGCCAACTAATTCGAGTAGAAACTTAGTAGATTGTCTAAAATAAATGTGTAAAGATATCTATATCACAATATAATTTATGTTTTCTATGAAACTGGAATTTATGCACACAAAAATAAACAAGTATGATTTCAAACAAAATAACAGTTTTCTCTGCCAACTTTGGTACCTGCACATAACAGCACTAGCTTAAAGCTGTTTTTTTTTACTAATTTTGAAATTTATATGTACTATTTCACCGTCATTGAAATTTAGAAATTTTATCATTGCTGCTTAATTTATAATAAAATCTAATAATACTGTAATTATTTATGTAAAATAAAACCAAAATTAAACTCAACTGGTTATGAATTGTTATTTAATATGTTTGGATTCAGAAATACATCACTTCTTGTTGTTTACTTTGCTGTAAGAAGACAATATTAAAATAAAAAGGTTTAAATCTTAAAAATAAGATTAATATAGATAATCGTAATAACAAATTTGTTACTAATTTATCGACGTATATAGTTTTATCTTTTGAGGACAACATATACGATATTTATTGAAGATAAACATCGTAGCATCTCAACCTCATCACTAAAAATATATTATAAAGAGAATCGTAATTCCTTTATTTTCAAACTTAACACCAACCTATATGCCCTGTTAGTTTAAATATCTGTTACTTAACATGTTTTATTTAGTATATGCTATCAATTACGTTACTTTAATCTCAGATACTTTTCACTTTTGTATATTTTAGTGTCTGTTATACATCATAAGTACTTAAGGTTATAAAGATTACCACCTCTAGATTGTTTCTAATACTTGTAAATATGTTGTCACACTGAGTGAGTTTCAATTGCTCTCGTTTATTATCATGCTCCATTTTCTATCCGATATTTATTAGATACTTCTCAGTATCTGAATTCATTCACAGGAAATTTATTTTAGTAGAAATCTTTGTTGTCACACTGAGTGAGTTTCAATTGCTCTCGTTTATTATCATGCTCCATTTTCTATCCGATATTTATTAGATACTTCTCAGTATCTGAATTCATTCACAGGAAATTTATTTTAGTAGAAATCTTTGTCAGATAAATTCTTCTTCAGATATATTTATCTAAGTAAATTAACCAAGAGTTAACTCGATAATCCTAGTTTAGTTTGCCCAGATGATAGATAGATCTTATGTTCAGTACCTTGAATAACTAACTGCTTGTTAGTCAACAATAAGTGTTTGTTGATATTTTCGTTTAATATTGAATTCCAGTAAGTGGAGAGGCTGTTTACACTTGAAATAAATACAGTCAAGGTAATAACTACTGACAAAAAACGTTAACTACATCGTATTACATAATGATTTCTCTCGTAGAAAGACAATTATTGATAAATGTTTTATCTCGGAACCATCAAACCAGGATAAGTCTCTGGTACACTATCCTTCTTTCACTGAAATATTTTATTTTAAGATAAAAATGAAGATTTACACAACATTTAAAGTTGACATTCACCATGTATTTTATTTTTAATGTAACCTTCAACAAAAATATAATTAATAATAGGAAATTATAAATATAACAAAGTAAAACAATGTAAATAAAAATGCATATATTCATATATGTATGAACAAGTAACACGACCAATCGGCATTTGTAGATTTAGTCACAGATATTAATATTTATAAATTAGGTAAAAGCAGTGCTCTAGCAGTAGATCACTTTTAGATCTGTAGAGTTAGATATTCCTTGGGTTCTTGTATATTTTCTCAAGACAAAAAACTTGAAAAAGCTTAACTTACAATACTAGATGACGTAACCAAATGCAAAGCATTATAAGGACCTTGTCTCAAAACCAGAAATTCCTTGTATAGTATTTAGAAAATGTTAACCTTTGTTAGGTGGTTCTAAACGATTAAAACAAATATTTTACAAAAAGTAACAATTTTGTAATGAAATATATACGTAAAAACGGCTGGAACATATAAAAATATATATTTCTCTACAAGTGGGTTTTCTCGTCATCATGAATTTTGTAAAGAAATGTTTGGGAAATTTTCACACCTTCAAATACTTGATAATTGCTTGAATTGAAAACAAAAAGATAAACAGGGAAGTTAAAACAACAAGTTGGCGTCACAATGAAAACAGTTAGGACGCTGGATTCGCAATCGGAAGGTCACAAGTTTAAATTCCCGCCGCACGAAACATGCTCGTCTTTTAAGGTGTGGAAGGTCTAATCTCACTATTCGTTGGGTAAAGAGTAGCTCAAGAAATAGCGGTGGATGGTGGCGGCTAGCTTTCTTCTTTCTAGTTATTACACTGCTAAAATAGGAGCGGCGAGCGCAAATGTCCTTCGTGTAGCTTTGCGCGAAATTCACAAAATAAACAAACATAATGAAAAATAGCTGATTACAAGATAAAACCTACCTACTTGTGGCAATGAAACAATCATAACGTCAGGATAACTGATTTAAATACAATATGTTTAGTTAAGGATTTCATTCACTTATGTTACTAAACAACTTATTTTGAAAAACAGATAATTAAAGGAAAATAGTTTTTTTAAATATTTCTTTACGAGTAAGCCTGAAAGAAAATTAGCCCTATTTCGGTAGCTAGAGACAAGTGAACAAATAAACTTCTAAGTTTGTAAAATATGTCATTTTAAAAATACACTTTATATAGTACAGGAAATGAGAAATGTAACAAAAATAACTGAGCACAGTGAATACATATTACTTAACACAATGGATAAAATATGATAATCATTAGACTCACTCACCAAGTGGAATAAATTTTCTTTTAGCTATAAAAAAATTAAAATATTGTAACGTGCATTTGATACAAAATATTCAAAATTGAAGAAAATAAATAACTAAAAATTAACACTTTCTCTTTCCTTTGTTCCAGAGGAATTACTTTAGTGTTCAACCTGGGTGACTTTGAAATCCACCTGTTCTTAAAGTAATGGAATCTAACACGAGCTGAGCGCCTAGTATAAAAACGAATCCCAGTGAGATTCGTGGGAACATTTTCCATCCTTACAGTCTCTCTTTGCGCTCCACAGCTAAACACAGCGAAACGTCACACTCAATGATAATCTACTCATAACATCAGATAGGGAAGATGATAACTCTGTGCGATGAACCACTTATTCTAAATCCAGACTCGAGAACTTGTATACTGTCAGAAATTTCAAAAAGTAAGTTTGCACAGTAAGCCCTTCCTTCTTTAACAAGTTGACCACACAGACACTCCCATATCAGTTGTTAACCTTTCTGATACTCACTGGTCGGTGCCAGCTGTCGGTCGTTCCGTTGCTGCTAGCTTGCAATTTAATGTAATTTAACCAAGTCAAGTATTGAGAATGTAGTACATAGGTTTCTTTTTTTTTGTTTTAAATTAATTGTTTTATTTTTTGTTTCCAAATTTTAACTTTTCCTACGAGCTCTATTCAGGTTCCCAAAAAACATTACTACTGAGGGCGGGGCGAAGAGAAACAAAATTTCTGAGCGTCCCCGGTTATATCTGATCATAAGCTTTGACTTGAGGACAGATAATTTCAAACCGAAACTTCAGCTACGTTCTTTCTCTCTCTTATTAGTAGGAACGAACAGTGAAGAGAGAAATAGCGAGAAATCAAAGAATTATAATGTTATACGTTTTATATTTTGCATTTCAAAATATTTAGTTCACTTCAAAAGCACATTACCATTTTTAATCATCTTATCTAACTTGTGTACAACTTATGTTTCCACTACTTAGGTTGGCAATAGTATGTGTCTGAAAGGAAAGAAAAGCTCATATTTGGGAATTTTGTAGCTAAGCCTGAATGCTTCATAATTACAATGTAAAATCTTCCATTACTAAATAGGAGACAAAAAAATTTTATATTGGATATTTTTTATCTTTTGTATAAAGCATGATGTGTCCCAGTATAAAATGCTTTATACTGATTTTTATCGTATAAGATAACTTAACCTTCTCGTTTCCAAGATACGTATTATGCAAAAATATCGTAGTGTGTGTGAAAAACTTCTACTAAACACAAATAATATTTTTACATATAGTGAAGTAGAGAACCCGATAACATTTAATTCAATAAATATATGAAAAATAATATCACAATGAGGTGTGATAAACACTATCTTTCAAACAAACACTAACCTGCATAAAAGAAACATATTTTAATCAAAATACTTAGTTTGAAAGTAATTAAACAACTTGTAATTTAACAAAGATTTGTGAGAAAATATAGTGCATCACAGCTTAGTTTCAAGTCTTATAAACGAATTAAAACACAAACCTGCTTTCACAATCTTTTTCACTTTAAAACTAACTAATCTCAAACGGAATAACAATCATCCTGATTAGTCTTGAATTTTGCGCAAAGCTACTCGAGGGCTATCTGCGCTAGCCGTCCCTAATTTATCAGTATAAAACTAGAGGGAAGGCAGCTAGTCATCACCACCCACCGCTAACTCTTGGGCTACTTTTTTACCAACGAATAGTGGGATTGACCGTAACATTATAACGCCTCCTCCCGGCTGAAAGGGCGAGTATGTTTAGCGCGGCGGGTACTCATAGAGCACGATTCAGTTGTGACAAAATAACTAAAGGTATATCTACAATTTGAACAATTCTCTGATTCGGTTACTTAAAGCATGTGATGAACCTTCATACAGTCATGATGGTCCTTAACTTAATATTGTTATACTCGGTTAACTAAACTACTCTTTTTCATTTAAAGATCATTTGGCACCTGGGTTTCAAACACCCTATTCTAACAATATATTAAAAAATAAATAAATTCAAAATCACTCCACACCGAATTCTTCTAATTAATTTGGTGGAGAAGGATGATGTTTTTTCATTGTACAGTTTAATAGCACATTCCATACTTTTTACGTGTGAAGACTTCACTAGTTTGTTGTTTTAACGGAATAGTATGAATACCATTTTGACCTAACGCTGTTGTAGGTCTATTTATGTTGAATGAGAAACAAGGCTGGAAACATTATTTTAGATAATCAATAAAAATAAGTGTTTCGAAACTATTAATTTCACCTGTCTTTTAGATGTACAAGAAATTGATTTCACGATTTTTCTCAAGTAGAACAAAGCTCCTCCAGATCGGTTAACAATGTCGTTTTACAGATATATTTAATATAGCAGTAAAAAAACACGTCGAGGAAAACATTTGATTTTGTTTTAAGAAAGGAAACTTCAGATTTTCCAAGCCAAATAAAATTAACAAAACCTTATGTGTAACACTGACATACCTTTTGTTATTTCCAAATAAACTATGGAATAACTTTTAATAAATTAGAATATTTATATGATTTATAACAATCATAGACTCAACAAAAAAAATCACATCTATAATTTTCATAAAACAACTACTCCCAAAATCTTAGAAGATAATTAGGATAAACCAAATGATATGTTCCATCGATAAAATTTATTTCCGAATGTTGATGGGATACTAACATGCTAAACATGTGTAAATCAACAGATGTAACTATAGTAATACACACGAAGTAATTCAAGAGCAAATAAACCTGACTAAACATAAATTACATGGCACAAAGGAATATGTCTCCCAATTTTAGATGATATGCATACAAATTAGAAACCAAACTGTTAGCATAAAATTGTTTCAAGAATCAATTTTTACACTTTTTCATACTTCGAAACCTAACATAGAAACTTATCAGATTTATCTTAGGTGAAGGAGTAAGTATTTATAGCATCAAAAAATGTTGGAGTAAGGTGCAAGATGAGTTACTGAAAATGATGCTTATTTAATGTATGACCTATTTAGTTTTCATGATAATCCTCTATGTCATTCATATTTTAACTTCAGTAGTAATTAATCTTGCCCAACATAATATACATGAACTATTCAAATTTTATTTATAAATTTTGAATAGAACATCATTTTAAGAGTAATATTTCTTTTTCAAAATACATTGAACTGCTTGTCATCAAAATTATTAGGTGCTAGGAAATATTTCATATACACAAATGATGTGGGTAGTGATATCATGCTTGATAAACTTTGAATATCAGGAAATACAAACGTCATCTCGTAGTTACACACATACAGATAGTAGATCAGGTGTTGGATTCACTTTCCTACAAATTATGTTCATTCTAGGGTACTATGTAATACTTATAATAGTGAACAATCAGTCAAAAGTACAGTTTGGTTACCTCAAGTTATATTTTTTTTACACACAGAAAATACAGTTTGTGAGTAAAAGAACAATGTTATGGTGACAATTAAAACTAGTGTTGCTATACTGTATATGAGTAAATTTGTGCCAAAAGGGAAATTTATTTCCATATTTATCTTTGTAAGTCAGTTGAGTTTAACGGATGGTTAACGATTATTCTTGTTACCTCTGTGTCAAGAAACGTTTCTATTACTAACTGCATACAGTTTATACATTTACCTGGCCTCTTTCAACTTATTGTTGACTTGAGTCACATCTTTGGATATCAATACCACTGATAAGCTAAAAGCACTTTTGGAAATTATACAATGTATAACGGAAAATTTAGAAAAGTGTTTGATCTGTTGTATTCAATGCTTCTATTTAACTGTAAAACACTCAATCTAACTAATGGTTTTACAAAAACTATTTTAATTGACTTGTTCAGCTTTTATTTCAATAAACATTTTCCGCCATATCAATCACCATGTCGTTTTAGTAATCTACATAATCATATGTTTTCCAAATAAATTTATTGCTTACTATAGCTAAACTAAAGTTTTGTTTGTCAGTGAATTTAAAAATCAGTAAATAAACATCATGGGATATGTAAGAGATTTACCGTTTTAGTCTATAATACAATGTATATATATATTTCTATGCACTCGAATTGTGACAGAGTTAGCTCTTTCTGATTGGTGCTGATAAGATCAGTTACAAGTGCAGATATATCCCACATTTTAATACCACCATTTCAAATAACAAAGTATGTAAATTTTTATAACAGAAAAATATTAGATATTTGTACTTTCAAGAATTTCAATCATTCGTACTATTTTAAACGAGGTGAAATTTTCTAGATGTTTTTTAATAATACATAGAAGCGCAAATTCAACTTTAAAAGGTAAGATTTGCTACATGTACAACTTACCTTAATGCTAAAACTGTAATTAAAATATTTCTCATTAGATCATTAAAACTAAATTTTTTAGTAACGTTTACTTAATTTAAAGGATCTGATTGATAAGGAAATTTTCATTCTACGAAAAACAATATTGTATGCTATACTTGGAAATCCTCCGAATATTGGATTTGTCTTTCGTGCAATGCTAAGCTGGAGCTACTTCCGCTAGTATCCCTAATTCAACAGTAAAAAGGCTGTAGAGAAAGCAGCTAGTGATTAATATCCATATTTTAGGCTACTTTTTACGACAAATAGCCTCCCGATGTGGATTCCTGTACGTGGAAAATTGTGCTCTTTTAGTGTACCTCCTCTGGGATCTTAACATCCACCCACGTGTTTGCCTTGCGTGGTGACATGTGAAGGGGAGGAGAAGATCTTGATGGTTGAGGAGTCCAAACCTCACACACCACTTTGGCCTTGAATTCCTGTAGATGGGTGGCATTGGGATGGCTCACTTGGGTGAATGATCTGGTCCACTTGAGCAGTGTCCTGCAGTCTCGATACCACCCGACCCGCGTGCATCAGTGGAAGATGGATTAAGCAATATGGCCCTTTTTCACTGTTCTAACAGAACTTGATCCTGCCATCATCTGTAAGTCATTAATATACAACTATGTTATATAATTAGCTTCTCAATGTATTCCTAAAACCTCGACACGTTATCCTCCTTCTTGGTGGAATCCAGCCTGCCACAATGCACGGAAGGCTCAAAAATAGGCCTGGCATACTTTTCGTTGGTATCCCACACTCTTGCATCGCATCGCTTTCCAGCTGATCCGTGCACATGCTCGGTGGGTAAGATATCAAAGCCAGAAGGAACCTTGGATTAAGTTCACAACCAGCATATCTTCTACCACCAGTTTAAAAGTCATATGTGACAAGATTTGAAAAGTCAGTGGGCAATATAATTCTGTCTCCCTCTTGATGTTGCTCTCTGATGGCCAGGAAGTACCTAATATCTGGGGCACTGCCGATACTCTAGGTAAAAACCTTTGCCGGATACCTAGCCCTTCTGTTTCTTCCTCCACTTTCTTACCCATCAAGAGTCAGGCAGAAATCACCTCTTTTCTTTCGAGCTGATTGTTTCTATGACTATAATTGTTCCTTTTCACTGGTGGAGCTCAAACTGGCCCTTAATTGGTCTGACAGTGCATCAGTTGGGCCTGATAATATACACTATGAAATGTTGCACCATCTTTCTTCTTCTTCTCTTCCTATTCTTGTGATTGTTTTAAAATGGATCTGGCAAAATAATGTAGTTCCTGATACCTGGCACTAGGCTATTGTCCTACCTTTCTCTAAGCCTGGGAAGGATCCAAAGATTCCTTTAAACTACCGTTCAATTTCTTTGATGAGCTTTCCCTCTAAGATCTTAGAGGGGATGATTAACATTTGTCTCGTTTGGTTCGTTGAAATAAACAACCTCCTCTCGCCCACCCAGTGTAGGTTTCGACGACAGTACTCCACCATGGCCCATATTTCGATTTGAAATGTCAATCAGAGAAGCATTGTATCAATATTATTTGACAATATAAAGGCTAATGATAAAATATTGAGGTATGGCATTTTGCAAGACCTCCATATATATGGGTTACGTGGTCATATGCCCATTTTTATTTAAAAAAAATTAATGCACAGGAGATTCCAAGTCGTGTGGGTTCGACACTTTCTCGTTCTTTTCTACAGAAACTTGGTTCTCTCAGGGCTGTGTTTTGAGTGTCCTATTTTTTACTATAAAGATTAACGTCATCACCGAACAACTCCCTCTTACTTTTGCAAACGGGCTCTATGTCGACGACTTTCACATCTCATGTCAGTCGTCTAACATGTGGTATCTCGAGCGGCAGGCACATACTACCCTTAATCCTTTACTGAAGTGGACCACAGCACGGCTTTAACTTCTCTCTCTTTAAAACCGTTTTCATGCACTTTTGCAGCCAATAGGATATTCAGCCTGATCCTTAGCTCCGTATCGGTGAAGTTGTGCTGCATGTGGTCCCTAAGACAAAGTTCTTGGGGCTTATCTTTTACCATAAGCTGACCTTTATACCACACATCAAGCAGCTGCAGGTCCAATGTACTAGAGCACTTAACATTCTCCGTGTCCTCTCTTCCATCACTTGGGAAGTGGATTGATGTTCTATATTAAAAATATATTGTGCTCTTACTTGATCGAAACTCGACTATAAATCACTTGTCTAATACTCTGCCAGGATTTCGGCCTTAAAGATGCAGGACTCCATTCATCATCAAAGACTTGGGCTCTGCACAGAGGTTTTGCACACATCCCAGTTCAGAGCTTACGCAAAAGTCTCATGAACTTTCTTTGTACCTCCACCATTTGCAACTGTCTTTACTACACGCTTCTAAACTTCGTTCCTTACTAAAATATCTCATCTGAAGTTGTGCTTTTCTTCCTCGGTGGACCATACTTTTTCAAAACGGACAATCTGCCATTGCTTCTTTTGGCCTTCGTATCCAGGCGCAGTTATATGAATTGGGTCTGTCTTTGATAACACTGCTGTATCCATTGGTCAACCCATGGTTTCTTACAGTCCCTAGATGTGACCTATCTTTAAGTCGTCTGAAAAAAGCAAACATTCCCGATTGAAAATACTGTCTGTTATTTGCTGAAAATATTTCGAACCATTCTTTCCATTCCTATTTATGTAGATAGTTCGAAATCAGGTGACTGTACGGGTTCTGCCATGGTTTGTTAATGTTTTGTGGTTGCACGCAGAATCCCCTCTACAGCTTTTGTGTTCACTACTGAACTGTACGCCATTTCTTTTGCCCTGGATCACATAGAAGCTAAGCAGTACTCAAACTTCACTATTTATACTGACTCGTATAGTTCTTTATGGGCCTTGGAAGCGCTTCACGTTAGTTCACTCTCTGCTCTTGCCGATATTCAAAACCGATTGGCCTATTTCTCTTTAACATCTACTTATATCCAGTTTTTCTGGATACTGGCTACGTTGGTATTCGCGGGAACGAGCTCGCCGACACCGCAGCTAAGTCTCTCTGCTCTGGCACTATCACCGCTGTGCTTGTCCCATACATACTGCCAGCTGGCAGTCGACTAGGAGTGAGCAACGCGAAAACAAGCTTTTCCAAATAAAACCTTATATTGGACTTTGGCCGTCTTGCTTCGGTAAGGGGCTGAAAGAGGAAGTTGTTCTAACTAGACTACGCATTGGTCACAGTTTTTTAAACCATCGTTTTCTTTTATTTGGAACTGATGCACCAATGCGGAGTTTGTGTAACACTCAGGTCACAAAAAGTTATATTTTACTTTCTTGCCGTCGTTACGACTCTCAACGACGGCACCATTTTAAACATGTTTTGTCCCAAGTCTTATCCATAAAGTTACACAGTGTTATTGGTAATGGTGACACTGTCCACCTTGGAAATGTTTTTTATTTTTTAAAGACCATTAATCTTTTTAATGCTATTCAAGTTTTTTTTTAATTTATACATTAGACCTTTTTTAATGTGATTCCCTTTTAAGAATCAAGGTCCATCTTTTTCGATTTAAAATCAGAAAATAGCCATAACGTCAAATAACACTGAACCAGGACAGGAAAGGTCAACTTCAGGTAAATAACGGTGGTTTTTGAACTTACCTGTTAGTCTAGCTGGCGAGTTATGATCATTACAATTATGCTACAGAAAGTCCTTTACACCTTAACCTAGATGTAAACATTAGTTTTAATTATTTATATTTTTTCAACTTTGTTTTGTTTTACCTTAATTTTCTTTTATGAAATTTACTAAAGTTACTTTAATTTTAACTTTTTACCGAATGTTTGGCGCAGATAGCCAAGCTGCTTTGTACCATAAAACACCAACCAACCAACCAACGAATAGTAAGATTGACCGTCAGATTATAACACCTCGACGGCTTGAAAACATGAGCATGTATGATGTGAAAGGAATTAAAATCTGCGACACTTCATCTGTGAGTCGAGCGTCTTAACTAATTGTCCATTCCAGTCTATCTCTGTAAAATCGAATTGAATAAATAATAAGTTCTGCTATTGAAACAACAGCCGATATCAGATATGATAAAGAAGTATCAGTAAAATACGAAAATATAAAATGATCAGACACATGGACTTACAAAAAGACTGGAAATGTGACAATAACCATCTCCTGTGACTTGATACAATGTTAGGAAAATAAATATTAAGAAATTTTGTATTAAAATATTGATTTGTTTTAAAAACAGTTTCTTTTTCTCAGCTGTATATAGTGCGGCTCATAATTAAAGTATTTATGTTTAAAAAAAGTCAAATAACTGAATATGTAGCTTCATATCATAACATAAAAAGCCATTTATTTTGTTTTTCTTACGTGAAACGTACAGCGCATGCTCAGATCATACAGATGACACACGAATATGAGATGTATTTATTTATTGGTGTTAAAAACAAAATAAAAAATACACAATTAAGAGCTCCAGTGTAAATACAGACGATATACAGAATATTGTGGATACATCATTTATATTTTGAGTAAAAGTAAGGGTTGGTTTTACTCTTTTTTAAATTTCATGAAAATTGAGGTAATAAAAATACGAGGAAAGTGGACATCAGCACCTTAACAGTCTATGACATTTTGGATTAAATAACATAACAGTTGGGGCTATTTTTGGAAATCATTAGCTTGTATTAATTCTATCATTAATAGTTACTGGCATTTAACATCATTCTAAGATTAAACATATCCCAGATTCACCATTATCTGTGCGGTAACGATCACACTAAACATAGTTTTACAGAAATAAGTCTTAGAAATAATGAACATATTTTATAAACTTTTGATTTCTGGATTTATAATCTTGAGAAAGTGATCTCAAATTAACTATATTTAGGTACAGCATCCCTAATTTATGACTACGGACGAACAGTCAGAAATACTCATCACTTATGCACATACTCTTAACCGAATAGAGAGATCAACCGTAACCGTTATAAGCCCCAGAAAGTATGAAGAAAGGCTTGAATTTGGAACTTTGTGATCAGTAGCTTGAGTATCAACCACCAGGAGACACACAGAGTAGCTAATATGACTTAAAAAGTAATTTAGAATTCTCACAGCACCTGCTAGGCGTTATAACGAACATTTAAATAATAAAACCGAAATGTTCCATGGTACAATAATAATAATAACTTTAAAATGAGATAATGTTTTTACAGCATATACATATAGTTTGTTATATAAAAGAAATTTAAAGTGTTTTCGTACTAAAAGTTTTTGCTTCTTGTCACAAACTTCCCATCTTCACTTGGTGTTGATAAAGCAAATTGTCAAATACACTTTCAATTCGCACAAGTGATTTATTAAAATCTGCTCTACCAACTCCATTTTGGAGCATATTTTACCATTCTGGTTTACTTTTAGAGTTGTGCTACCTAATTACTGAAAACCAAAGAATACAACCATCAGGATAAAGACAATTTTTCTTGGATTTGTTAATGAAATGTTTTCGTTGTTTAAAAGGTAAATTTTGGAATATTTTTTCACCTTTATGATCGAGTTTAACGCATTGAGACTAAAGTTTTTTTTTTAGAAACTCTCAACAATTATAACACGAACTAATCGGACAGAAATTTGTATAAGAATGTTACACAATTTAATCAAATTTCCTAAGCCTAACTCGTTTGAGAAAATCGATACTATATTTTACTTTAATATGTAGTAGTATATTGTGAGATGAACAAAAATATTAGTTTACACAATTTCTTCAAAAACAAATGATTTACAAATTTCGTATTTACTTAAAATAAAATTGTGTTTAACACCAACTTTTAAGTTGTATTGCGAAGTTGATAGACAGATGATTCTGGTGCCGTACATCAGTTGTAAATTTCTGTCATTTCTTTTAAATTCTGAAATTTTTTGGAACATTTTAGTTCTCGCTTGCAGATTATGGAAATACTTTAGTTAGATGGTGATAAAATTGAATAAAACGTATGTTTAATATTGTAGGTAAATAAACAATTTAAATTCGATAAAAAGGTTTTCGTGATATTCCATACAATGAAATATATTATTATTAATATTCTTTTATCCCAGTTACTGTTAATATAAAGGCCAAAGTTATTATACTTGTAACTTATACACATGTGTTTTTATTTTTATTAATAAATATACTCTATTTTTAAATCAGTTTGATATTCGCTTTATCTAGTATGCAGATTCAAAATAGGTGGCATTATTCAAATACATAATTTATGATAACAAGACTTCACGTGTGTTTACGATAATTTATTGTTTATAGTTCTGATAAAAAACTTGTGTTGTTGTACGACTATAATTATGCTTTTCTGTGGTACCACTATCACTATCGTGTACTTGTAGTGACACTGGTATTATAATGTATTATTGTGCGACTATCATTGTTGTGTTTTGTAGTAACACTATTACTGTAGTCTATTGCAGTATAATTATCTCTGTAGACTATTGTAGATCCACCATTACTATATTCTATTGTAGTTCCACTATCGCTGAAAAACGTAAAAATTCTGATAACTCTCTAGTACGTGATAAACTGAGATACTTGAACAAAGTTAAAGTAAGTAATCTAGAGGTTGTATATAATTACTTCTAGATGCAGTTACCAAAGGAGTGACCTGTATCTAAATCTGAGCGACAGCAGCTTTGAAATATTTACAAATTCTTCCATTCAAGCATTTTGTTCATAACTGTTACTTGAAACTTGATCACAGCAGAAAATACTTCATTAAATTAAAACGTGTTTTTTAACTGTATAATGAATGCAACATAATTGTATACAGGAGTCTTTCAATAATTTTACGTGCAGAGAAACCTTTCGGATCTCCACGTACAATATTGTACAGTAATATTTATAATCTACATGTACAATATAGAATGTGTCTTCAAATGTATCTGATGCTGATAATCCACTGGAATAGCCAGGATTTCAGTGGACTTGCTTTCTTTGTTGTATTGAATACTGAATGGTTGGTCTTCTCATTCCTTAGCGAGGTTGCAATTCAGTGATGATCGTATACTAGTTTCTGACCTTATCTCATCAAAAAGCTTGAATGACTAAAGTTTCAGTCTGTCCAGTTCCAAGAACAAGTATTATCCTCTTGTCCAGTCATCTTGAATAGTTTACACCTTAAAACTGGTATTTTTTAATTCCAGACGAGTTATTTGCCTCACTTCGACTTCGACGAGTTGTGTATATTTTGAAATAAAACACCTTCAAAATTATCTAAGATATCATGTGGCTGAGGTATCTATACAATTACGGATTTTAATTGATTATCTTCTTAGAGAACATATTAGAAGAGATATCTACATAATATGTATATTTGCAAGATCTTGCATGACCTCTTGTGGATTCAATAATTATCATTCCATTTCTAAAAATATCTCGTTTGCTCTATGTATCGTCGTTCAGTTCCTTAATTTTTTCATAATTCCCAATGACATAACTCTTTTTAATATTGAACTTTCCTCCACAAGGAACAGTCAGATATTTTATTTCTCTAACAGGTAATGCTCTGAATGCCTTATAAAGTTTTAAGGATTCCACACTTACCCTACATGACCAAAAGTATGTGACCACCTTTTCTAATTAGTGGGTTCGGCTATTACAGCCACACCCATTGCTAAAAGGTGCATAAAATCAAGCATACAGCCATGCAATCTCCGTAGACAAAAATTGGCAATAGCATATGTGATACTGAAGAGCTCAGTGACTTTAAACGTGGCACAATCATAGTATATCACCTTACCAACAAGTTACTTTGCCAAATTTTAGCCCTGCTAAAGCTGTGAGTCAACTGTGAGTGCTGTTATTGTGAAATGAAAACGTCTAGAAGCAAATACAGCTCAGCTACGAAACGGTAGGCAACACAAGCTAATAGAACGGAACAGTCGAGTGCTGAAACAAGTAAAAATCGTCTGTCCATAGCTGCAACACTTACTACTGGGTTCCAAACTGCCTCTGAAAGCAACATCCGCTAAAGAACTGTTTGTTGGGAGCTTCATAAAATGGGTTTCCATGACCGAGTAGCCGCACAAAAGACTAAGATCACTAAGCGCAATTCCAGGCGTCTGTTGGAGTGGTGAAAAACATCACTGCCATTGAACTCTGGAGCAATGGAAATGCGTTCTCTGGAGTGACAAATCCGCTTCACTATGCAGCAGTCTGACGGACGAATTGGGATTTGGCGGATGCCAGAATGCTACCTTCCTGAATGCATAGTGCCAACTATAAAGTTTTGTGGAGGAGAAATAATGGTCTGGTGCTGTTTTTCATGGTTTTGGCAAGGCGTTTTAGTTCTAGCGAAAGGAAATCTTAATTTTACAGTATACAACGACATTCCAGATAATTGTGTACTTCCAACTTTGTGGGAACAGTTTTTGAAAGACCTTTTTTGTGTCAGTATGACAATGCCGCAGTGCACAAGGCGAGGTCTATAAAGACATGGTTTGGCGAGGTTGGTGCCAAGAAATTGACTGGCCCACACAGAGCCCTGACCTCAACCACGTCGAACACCATTGGGATGAATTGAACGCCGACTGCGAGCCTTGCCTTCTTGTCCGACATCAGTGCCCTGATCTTACTAATGCTCTTGTAGCTGAATCGGAACGAATCCCCGCAGCCATGTTCCAAAATCTTGTGAAAACTTTCTCTGAAGAGTGGAAGACGTTATAGCATAAAGGGGTACCAACTCCATATTAATGCCCAATGTTTTGGAAAGAGATGTTCAACAAGCACATATGGGTGTCCACATACTTTTGGTCATGTTGTGTAATTACTATTACGCCTTTCAGTCGTTTTATACTAGTATCAGTAGTTAAGGTTCGGAAGCAAAAGTGGGTACCAGCAGCACATGAATGTGATTATCTTGTTTTGCTGTGGATGAATGGATAGATCATTATCAATTTTTTTTGAAACAACGAATTTACTCCTCAGAAAATTCCCAAAATAGACACATGTTTCAGAATAATATATTCCGAAGTTTCTTTCTTTGTTACTTAATATTACAATGACTACTTTGAGTGGAAATGGTAACTGTAATAACTAGAGGGTATAAGGTTGCTGTTATGGAGTGTTAAACTCAATTTACTACCCAGAATGTGTGCACTAAGGTAGATAAAACTACTCTGTAAATATTAATAAAAGCTGTGTTTCAACAGAAAATCTCGTTTATATTATAAGTGTTAACAATTATGTAACAAACTCATCTGGATTATTTCCTCAAGAACAGAGGTGTTACTCATACCACATTTATTCAACCCATAAATAGAAATAAGGAAGTTTGTTTGTTATGAATTTCACGCAAACCTGTACGAATACCATCTTGTCTAGCCGTCCCTAAATTAGTAGCGAAATATTAACAGGAAGATAGCTAATTATAATCACTCACTGCCAACGCTTGGGCTTTCCTTGTGATGAGATTGACCTTCAAATATTACGCCCCCCTGGCTAAAGACAAGCTTTTTTGTTGAGATGGGAATTTGAATCAGCGACTCAAAGATTACGAATCAAGCATCCTGACCACTTGAACATGCTGGAAGTAACCGTCTCTAAGCAATTATAAAATGATTACTAATATTATGAAACTACATTGACGCATTCTATGGGAGAGTTGAAGAATAACTAAAAAGAAAGGTCTGGAACGCAAACGTTAGCCATATTGAGGAATTTTTTCTATATACAAAATGTAAGGTGAGTTCAATCACACAAATCTGTAAGATCTTTTGATAATTTTAAGCAAATACAAATTTTTTTATCTGTCTATACTAAATGGAAAAAAATGACATGAAACATATACCAGTAAATGAAATTGTGAATTGTTCCTAATTGAACCAAAAATGTGAAATAAAGAAATTGATTTTA
>NC_134833.1:89289359-89338254 GCF_004210375.1 Tachypleus tridentatus
AATTTAGAACATTTATTCAGTCGCGCAAATAAATAGCAGATGGGTTTTATTGCAGTAAATGCAAAATGATATATGTGAGTTAGGATCATTTTAATTATAAAAACAATTTATACTGGAATATTTAATACAAGCTTAAAGAGGTTACAATTTCATTCTAGAGGTCATTAATTATACCACATTTGGAATATTATGTCCAGTCTTGGCTCCTTACAATAGAAAAGAGATTGAATTGTTGAAAAGGATTCAGAAAAGGATTAATAGAATGGTACCTGGGATAAATGGTTTATCATAGTTGGAGAGGTTAAGATCCTTAAAATTATTATTTCTTGAGAGAAGAAGAGATAAGGAGAATCTGGCCGAAGTGTTTAACATTTTAAAAGGAATGCAAATCCTCATGCATCAACATTTTTCAAGGTTAACAAAGACAACTGCAGACCTAAAGGACACAAACACAGATTTTGTTATGAAGGAAAGCATCTTCAGTTATGACAATATTATTTTTCAAAGAGGTTTGTCGGCCTGTGGAATACTTTGTCTTCGTATGTTATGGAGGCAGTAAATTTAAGTGAGTTTAAAAGAAAGCTGGATAAATATATGAATTATAAGGTTTTAATTTTTCTATTTTTTTGTTTTATAGTTTTATCTTGGCTTAAAGGATGGGACAGCTGAGTTAGACTAACAGGTTCCTTGTTGTCCTTAAGCATTATTTTATTATAGTACATTTAAGCTGATGTAGTTAGGGAAAAATCTAGACGTTTTGTGTCTTTTGGGTTTGTGTTGTTGGTGAATAATATTGCCAATCTTTTACTCATACGTATTCTATGTGATACCGGGATGAAACAATCATTGTTGTGAAAAGGTTATTACCTACTGATTCCAGTTCAACAAGTGGTGATTCTGTTATTTCTCAGAGTATTGAGCGTGTTGATGTTTCTCTTAATATCATTTATTTGGCATCAGACCTAGTTTCGGGACCAGATTTAGTTTAAATAAGATCTACTTTGCTAGTTAGTGGATCAATGTCATTGAGAAACAATTTAGCTGTAGAAATTTTTTTTTTTTTTTACGAACCCAAAAGATAATAACTCTTTCATCTAAGAATGATGATCTCGTTGAGAAAAATCCCATTATGTTTCTCTCGTGTTCTATGACCGGAGGTCAAGTGAAGGAGTCAAATTAAAAACAGTTGATAGACGTGTATTCATAAGACTATATTATTGATTAATCTACGAGATATTTTCGATACATTGGGAACTTGTGGATGAATATCCAACTTATGATTCTTCAAGTGAGTGTCAGTAATGGTAATGAAGGATTTGGTTCACCTGGTAAAGCTCGGTTTGTTAGAAATAAAGTGATCGCTGAGTACGAAAAGAATTCACAGATATCTTCATTATTTAAATATGCAATTCCAAAATATGGAGTGCTTTTTTTGTGAAAATTGTTCAGCTTATAAAGAAATGGAGACAACCAAATGTGCCATCGTCAGAAGACTGGGCTGTAGCTTATCAACTCGTTGTTTTCAAAGCATATAATTATTAAATATTGAGAATTATCTTTGTCTCCCCATGGAGGTGTCAACGAGACATGTGACAATTTTATGAGACATTTCTTTTTGCTAAAATTAAGCATGATGTTTGACAGTTTTCGTGAAACCTATCATACCCATTAGTGGATAGGGAAATGTAACGCAAAAATTCCTGTTACTCATTTAAAACCAATTAAAGTTTTCTAAAAACCTTTCAGTCGTATAAAGATACATTTATTATGAATTACCTAACATCTATCAACAAGAAAAGTTTTATGAAATTTTTAAGAATTGCTGATTACTACATACATTTTTTGTGCATAACTGTACCATTACAAAACCTACTGATGAAAAATAAAAAGTTAAAATGATTTCAAGCATGTGAATCTGCTTTTGAAGAGGTCAAATATTTATTGTGCATATATCCTGTATTTATGGCACCTGGCTTTGATATGGCTTTCGTATTAGCTGTTGACGTAGTGATTGTGGTAGTGGTACTATCCTATAACAATCACACAACAAAGGTATTGAACGCCCTGCTTGTTATTTTCCTAAAAAGTTTAAATCTCTCGAAAATAATCACTCTTTGTGTTAAAGAAACATTGCTTTTAGTGTTATCTTCATAACATTTCAATGTGTATGTATCTGCATGACAACAATCTATTCTCATTTACGCTGATCATGACGTTTTTGAAACAAATAAAGAGCAGTTTTTTGTTTCTTAATTTGCGCAAAGGCTATTTGCACTAGCCGCCCTTAATTTTGCAGTGTAACACTGGATGGAAAGCAGCTAGTCATCGTAACCCACCGCCAACTCTTGAGCTACTCTTTTGCTAACGAATAGAGGGATTGACCTCACATTATAACTGGAATGGCAGTCATGGTTGGAGTGACGGTAATTCGAACCAGCTACTCTCGGATCACGAGTCGAGTGCCTTAACCAGTTAAGTTCATTAAGGTTAGAAACACAGATCGGGTGTATATTTAAAAAAAAACACGTGAGTGTTAGCAGCTCAGAATATTATTCTAAATATTTATTAATACAACATTTTTATCATATATTAATGAAGGTTCAGGAAAATAAGGATTTGAAAAACTAAATAAACAAATATTCCGATTTTTTTTAAACCATACTGGTCTTCTTTTCATAGCGTAAACCAAAAAGTAGCAAAGTGCATCTCATAAAACCAAAACAAATAACGTTACTTTTATATGAACAAGAAAAAATCTCTTTTCTCTTATGTGTAATTTGACACATAATAACTTGTTTCTTTGTGAATCACAGCGTGATGTGTTATTTTTGTACATCATAATGATATAGTTTCTCTAAAGTAACCGAGACATGATATTTTGTTTATTATATGTATGAGATTTTACTATGTAATACTTTAACCGAGACATGATATTTTGTTTATTATATATATGAAATTTCATTATCTAATGCTTTTCGATAATCTATCTATAGAATAGTTCGATAACGATTCTAATGATAGGGGTAGAAGGAGGTAGTGAGGAGAAGTGCCTTGAAACCTTTAAAGTGTAATAGTGTTGGTATGGTAAACCTAAAGTAAAGACATAGTGTAGGATTATCTAGCTTAAAGCTAAGTGGATAATATTTAATAAGAAAATAAAAATATCGATTAAACTTTGAACATAAATTGTTTCTGAGTGAAGCTCTTTCTATTATATCACTCTTTAATGAAAAAAAAACACTCTAAATTAAACAATCAATAAATGTTTTAACAGTTTTGTTGTCCATAAATTTCATTTATACTCTCGGTATACAGACGATTTTGTTTGTTAGTGTTTAAATTTCGCACAAAGCTACTCGAGGGCAATCTGTGCTATCCGTCCCTAATTTAGCAGTGTAAGACTAGAGGGAAGGCAGATAGTCATCACCACCCACCGCCAACTTGTAAAGCTGTATCACAGTAATTTTTTAAAAATAAAATTCAATAACTTGAAAACTCCTTATCTTTAGTAAGACAAGTGTAGTTTATCATGGGATAGTTATTGAATCTTACACTCACATTTTAAAACATAAAGAATAATATTTTGGCAATACATTTTTCAAAGTCAGATATTCATAGGCAGAAAACGTTTTTATAGAAAATAAACACATGATCATACGTATCAAAAAGTTCGAATAAGAACTGTAATAATGATATAGAACTTGGTAGCAACATTTAAGATTAAAACACTTAATTTATAAACAAAGTTACTACCTCAACTTGTTAGTACATACTGGTGTATATCGTGTTTAGCCACTATGTTTTTCATGAATGCTTTGTCCAATGTTCTGCTTTCTGAACAGGTAAACATACTGTCTGAGAAAACCTACTCTGCGATTACTAACACATACTTGTTTATTACATAGAAATAATAAAAGAAATTGACGTTAAACAATTTTTCACTAATATATTACATACAAACATTGATAGCAAATTAAATATCGTACATTATCAAAGATTTATATTTCTTCAATAATTATGACAATATCTAACATAATCTACACAAAAAACCTGATGATTATAAAATTACATATCACTTTGAATGGATTTTTTACGGTCTTTTAATAATAAACACCAATTAATTTTTCTGTTTTTGCATGGCCCAGCATGGCCAACTGGTTAAGGCACTCGACTCGTAATCCGTGAGTCGCTGGTTCGAATTACCGTCACTCCAACCATGACTGCCATTTCAGTTATAATGTGAGGTCAATCCCTCTATTCGTTAGCAAAAGAGTAGCTCAAGAGTTGGCGGTGGGTTACGATGACTAGCTGCTTTCCATCCTTCAATACCTTTGTTGTGTGATTGTTATAGGATAGTACCGCTACCACAATTACTACGTCAACAGCTAATACGAAAGCCATATCAAAGCCAGGTGCCATAAATACAGGATATATGCACAATAAATATTTGACCTCTTCAAAAGCAGATTCACATGCTTGAAATCATTTTAACTTTTTATTTTTCATCAGTAGGTTTTGTAATGGTACAGTTATGCACAAAAAATGTATGTAGTAATCAGCAATTCTTAAAAATTTCATAAAACTTTTCTTGTTGATAGATGTTAGGTAATTCATAATAAATGTATCTTTATACGACTGAAAGGTTTTTAGAAAGCTTTAATTGGTTTTAAATGAGTAACAGGAATTTTTGCTTTACATTTCCCTATCCACTAATGGGTACGATAGGTTTCACGAAAACTGTCAAACATCATGCTTAATTTTAGCAAAAAGAAATGTCTCATAAAATTGTCACATGTCTCGTTGACACCTCCATGGGGAGACAAAGATAATTCTCAATATTTAATAATTATATGCTTTGAAAACAACGAGTTGATAAGCTACAGCCCAGTCTTCTGACGATGGCACATTTGGTTGTCTCCATTTCTTTATAAGCTGAACAATTTTCACAAAAAAAAGCACTCCATATTTTGGAATTGCATATTTAAATAATGAAGATATCTGTGAATTCTTTTCGTACTCAGCGATCACTTTATTTCTAACAAACCGAGCTTTACCAGGTGAACCAAATCCTTCATTACCATTACTGACACTCACTTGAAGAATCATAAGTTGGATATTCATCCACAAGTTCCCAATGTATCGAAAATATCTCGTAGATTAATCAATAATATAGTCTTATGAATACACGTCTATCAACTGTTTTTAATTTGACTCCTTCACTTGACCTCCGGTCATAGAACACGAGAGAAACATAATGGGATTTTTCTCAACGAGATCATCATTCTTAGATGAAAGAGTTATTATCTTTTGGGTTCGTAAAAAAAAAAAATTCTACAGCTAAATTGTTTCTCAATGACATTGATCCACCCCTAACTAGCAAAGTAGATCTTATTTAAACTAAATCTGGTCCCGAAACTAGGTCTGATGCCAAATAAATGATATTAAGAGAAACATCAACACGCTCAATACTCTGAGAAATAACAGAATCACCACTTGTTGAACTGGAATCAGTAGGTAATAACCTTTTCACAACAATGATTGTGTCATCCCGGTATCACATAGAATACGTATGAGTAAAAGATTGGCAATATTATTCACCAACAACACAAACCCAAAAGACACAAAACGTCTAGATTTTTCCCTAACTACATCAGCTTAAATGTACTATAATAAAATAATGCTTAAGGACAACAAGGAACCTGTTAGTCTAACTCAGCTGTCCCATCCTTTAAGCCAAGATAAAACTATAAAACAAAAAAATAGAAAAATTAAAACCTTATAATTCATATATTTATCCAGCTTTCTTTTAAACTCACTTAAATTTACTGCCTCCATAACATACGAAGACAAAGTATTCCACAGGCCGACAAACCTCTTTGAAAAATAATATTGTCATAACTGAAGATGCTTTCCTTCATAACAAAATCTGTGTTTGTGTCCTTTAGGTCTGCAGTTATCTTTGTTAAGCATGAAAAATGTTGATGCATGAGGATTTGCATTCCTTTTAAAATGTTAAACACTTCGGCCAGATTCTCCTTATCTCTTCTTCTCTCAAGAAATAATAATTTTAAGGATCTTAACCTCTCCAACTATGATAAACCATTTATCCCAGGTACCATTCTATTAATCCTTTTCTGAATCCTTTTCAACAATTCAATCTCTTTTCTATTGTAAGGAGCCAAGACTGGACATAATATTCCAAATGTGGTATAATTAATGACCTCTAGAATGAAATTGTAACCTCTTTAAGCTTGTATTAAATATTCCAGTATAAATTGTTTTTATAATTAAAATGATCCTAACTCACATATATCATTTTGCATTTACTGCAATAAAACCCATCTGCTATTTATTTGCGCGACTGAATAAATGTTCTAAATTCTTTCGTAATTCACCCTCTTCCTATTCAGAGCTAGAAACGTCCAAAACATAAATATATTCTAAAAAATTAAACAATTTATTGATTATTCTTTTATCTATGTCATTTAAGTAAGTCAAAAGTGCAATGGTCCCAAGATTGAGCCTTGAGATACCTCACTTGTGCAATTAATCCAATTTGACTGAAGTCCTTTTGTAACAACACTGCATTTTTCATTCAGCCACCTTTTTGTTAAATTTGCTAACTTATCCCCCAAACCTATAAAGTTATCTTTACCATTTTTTGTGAAGTACCTTGTCAAATGATTTTTAAACATCCAGGTACACAAGATTTACACTCTTACTCCTTACTCTCATCAATATACAGTAACATTTTTAAAGCATGCCAAAAAATTTGTAAGACAAGATTTTGCCTTAGTGAGACAATGTTCACTATCTCATAAAATTTTAATTTTTATTAAACATTTTGCAAATATTTTTTTACAAACTTTCTAAAACTTTTGCCACAACTAATTTAAGACTAATAGATCTATAATTAGTGGGACAACTTCTTTTACCTCTCTTAAAGATATAAGTAAAATTAGCTAATTTCCAATCTGTTTGTACTTGTTTACTATACATTGACTTATAAAAAGTGTATCAAGTGTCTTATATATTCTTTAAAACCCTCGGGTAATGTTATCGGATTCAGAAGCCATATTATTCTTTAAAATTTTCTAATTTTATTTTATCAAACCATAGTTTTTGCAATTTTATTGTTCAACTTTGTTTTCACCTATCAGTTGTTCAAGGTGAGGAACACTTTAGTTCTCAAAACCGAAGAAAAAATAATTTAATAGCCTACCCACTTAATAATGATCAGATGCAAACTTTTTATCGTCCCTCAAGGGTGCTCTTCTCATCCTAATGATTTGTTCACCTTTAATGAACTTTAAAAATGCCGACTGTTAATTTTTATATTGTTAGCTAATTTCTTTCATACATCATTTGGGTGTTTCAATTTTTTTGTTTTATCAACTTTATGTATCTCCTATAGTTTTCTAAATCTTTAATAATATCTGTCCATTTCAATCTCTTAAACTGTGTGATGTTTTTTTAATTTTATCTGTTATACATTTTGTATGTTTTTTACTTATAGTTACCCTTTTCTTTCTGTAAAAAATATATTTATTTTGAACGTTGTCAATTTCCTTTAAATATTTTCTACATTTGTTAAATGTATCCAAATCACTGAGCTTTCCAAGTTACAATTCTTGTTGCATTCCTTCAAAATTTGCTTTTTCGAAATTTGGATCAAAATATCATTATTCTTGATTTTCATATGCAGCAATGATCACTAGTACCTAGGAATACCTTAATTTCCACCTTCTCAAATATCACAACATTAAAAGTCAAAAATAAATCTAAAATCACAACATTTCTAGTATTTTTCTGAACAAAATAGCCAAATAAACAACATCGAGTGATCTGGTAATACAATGATTACGTACGGACACGAACGTTCAAGACGTTGCGTTTGTTTATACCACTAATCACACATAATCAGGTTTTATTTACAAAAACGGCACAAACGACTTGATTTTTTTGATGAAATATCATCCTGATTCTCACAATACTTTGAAGTAGAGTAGCTGGATTTCTAGAAAAATCCTCAACTTTAGTGGACTTAACAGATACAAGTTTTTCCTTAGATGGCAGGAGTTTATTTTTAATGAAAGGTGGTTTTATGTGTTTAAGTGTAGTCATTGGAAAGAACAGCTACTTCCTGCGTTTTAATATTATTTTTACACAAGTACGCTTTGAGGTCATCACGTACACAATGTTTAAATCACTCAATTAAACATATTTCTCTTAGTTTGTCAAACTGTTGCAAATATGTAATAGATATTGACTTTTCCAAACAGATATTATATCGAAATAACAAAATATTCAGTTATAATCTGTGTGTGTTGTGTGTTGTTACTTATAGCAAAGCCACATCGGCTATCTGATCCGCCTACCAAGGGAAATCGAACCCCCTGGTTATAATCTTTATTGAATTTACATAGTAGTTAAATTTGTGAACTTGAAAGTGCAAGTGCGAATTTTGTAACAGAAAAGAAAAAGAGCAATGTGTAATGTATGAAAACGAATCCTGGTGGAATTGGTGCAATGCTGACAACAAGTCATATGAACTTAAGAAGAGGTGTCAGTCAATAATTAGTCAGAGGAAAGAAATTTTTCTACGTTTTACATACGGCACTTTTAAATAACATGAAGCATATTAAAACACTCGATTGTTCTTAACTTTGTTTTCTTATTTTTTTAGTGAAAAACTAAGTTTTTTACTACTAAAGTTAAAACGGCTATTAAGGGACAAGTTCAAAAACTTGATGGTTTCTATTCTTAATTATTCATCACAACCATCAAATAAGCTACTGAAACGAAAACAGAGTAATTTCTTGAATATTGTAATATCTTCTGTAAAGCATGATATAAACCAGTATCATACACTATAAAATATATACAATGTACTTCTAAATGGAATATAATTATAAATATATAGTAAACAATTCCTGATTAAAACACGCATATATTTAAAAAACTGCAAAATTAAAAGCTGGAAAATATAATTAAACAAGGAATATGTGATTAATTTGCTGACAACAAAACGAAAAAAGACAAGGTAATCATATTTTATTAAAACTAACATCTGTTTGGAAAATAATACTAAAGCTCAGTAGAAAAAAAAACTGTGAGAAGATGTAGCGCATCACATACCAATTTTGAATCTGTCAAATAAACTAAACCTATTTCACACAAAAATTATTTTTCATAATTTTACGTTAAATAAAATACAAGATATTAAATAGATGGCAATGTATAACTTCAGACTACGTAGTTACTGACTCTTGGAAATTATATGATGTTTATAAAACAGAAGAATTACAGAAAATTAAACTCAACTCTCAATGTAGGTATCAGGTACGATGAAAAAGTAAAATCTTCGTAAAGGAAATAGGCAAACACAATAAATTACAATTTAATATAAAGTCATTATTACTCAAAACAGTACAAACTACAGGATTTTGATAAGTGCAGAGGCAAATGATACACAAGATGATTAGAGTTATCACCATCACTGGAAGAAAAACACATAATATATAGATAGATCTGAGTGCCATGAAAAGTAGAAATGAAACTTGTGGTAACCTATATGCAGACAATATTCTCGTTTTCGCTTAGCCGAGATAATACACATTTATACAGATAGAAACTAAAAATAGTAACACAAGAAATTTTATCATAGTTAAACAATAAATCAGCACGGCATGAATTTAATAGATATTCATGTTGTATTGGAGTAATACATCATGAGTAATAAATCATGTAATCTGGAAGAGTACTTCTGTAATTTGAACCAAACTGCAATTGTTGTATCTTCATCTAATTTAATATTGACAGAAATCTTGAACATCGTATGTCTTTTTTAACAACACTGGTCTCTTTATATATTTTGATTGCACTTTTGAGGTTTACTTAATTAAGACAAAATAAATGGCATTACAATTTTCTACCCTTTGTTAGAAACGCGGTATTATTTCACCCAAACGTTGGAAGGGATTTACTTTGGCGTTTACTTTGCACTAAATTAACAATTTATAAAGAACGCCAATATACAATTGTGTAACAAACAATAATTTAACCCTTTATGTCGAGAAAACCCACTTGTATAGAAAAATATATATATGTAAAAACGGCTGGTATGGGCTGAAAAAAATTTTTATGTGTGGGAGCGAACAACGTTTCGACCTTCTTCGGTCATCGTCAGGTTCTCAAAGAAAGAAACAGGTAACTGACCGATAGCTGACCACATGTTTGAAGGGGTTGTGTAATTCTCTCAACCCATACCAGCCGTTTTACATATGAATAATTTAACCCTAAAGTTTACATATGCATTGTGTATGTGTGATTCAAAACGAATGAAAGTGAGTAGATATATTTATACTGACATTTACTATGAAAAAGTAATTCTTCTAGTTGAGATTTTTTATTTGCATGGTGTTCAAGATTACTCTTACAAAAACCCTTTTTATGTCTTACTGAATATGATTTATTTGATTTCGTAATTTCATAGTCTGTGCAATAGTAGTAATTACTATAACTAGTTCAGTACCAATTTACAACACTACCTAAAATAAACTCAGATATGTTCATGGTGTAAGCCATCCTGACAAATTATATATATATTACTAGAAGGATAGCTTCTTATAATTCAAGCTCACTTCAATGTGTTTCTATAAATATATATTTTTTCCTTTAACTTCTCATAGCAATATTTTCAAACCAATTCTATCTTTCCTTTAAAATATTTTATTCACTTCAGGAAAGAACAACAATATATTTTTTGATATTAAACACCAGAACTTTCTCTTTATTGGTGCATCCAACGGAAGTGACGTGAAGTATTTGCTTAATCTGATACATATAATAAAAAAAAAATAAGTATTATTCCACCACAGTTACTCCAAATATCTGGAATTATTTTGAAGGAAAACAGTAGCCAGCATAAAAACAAAGAGCTCAATGTCGCTTTGTTATAAATACTTTCCTGTCACAAATGATGAATATTTTTATATTACAAAAAAATCGCGATTTTTAATCGTAACACAACATGACTGTAAGCATGTAAATGACAACGTTTTAATTCTATATACTCTGAGTTTCAAAGCACTTGTGACAATGGTTATTTCTAACAATATAATAATTATTTTAGAGATTTTATATTTGAGTTCTCTGGAAGTTGAGCAGTACGTTTAAGAACCTACAATCACTAATAGGGTGTACTAAAAACATAAACAGTTATATCTGTATCTATCTAATGAGGGTTTAGTCGTATCGCATGTATGTAAAGTTTATCGTTATAAGTTTTAATCTCTGTTTCAAAACACTTTAATTTTTTACAGTTTAATTCCAGTTACCTGACATTTGAATTATGACGTACAGGCTTAAATCCCGACAATTTAAATACATCTATCAAGTTTGTACATCTTCTAATTGATATACAGGACAATTTAAAACGTATAATTTTACCATACTTTACATTCACAAACAACGCATTGGCAATACAAACTTTTTTCTCCATTTACAAGAAACAAGATATATATCGTTAAACACTAAGACAAACATTTTTACATTTAGTTATTTTACTCCTGAGATGTTTTCATATTAATTTAGTTTTAACAAAATAAAAGTATCTTTATCAATGAAATACCAAAACTTTATAATTTCCATTGTAAGATAATGGTTCACTTATACATTATTATCGTCAAAAATATCAATAGAGATTTCAAAGCTCAACGAGAGACAGAGCATATTTTTGCAATAAATTCTTTTTATATATTTTGCTTATATTGAACACAAAGCTATACAATGAGCTATCTGAGCTCTATCCACCACAGATACTGAAACCCGATTTCTCGCGGTGTGTTTGTAATAAATATGTATGTGAAAAATCGTCCTGAAATTCTAATTAGAATTGTCATAACGGAGAAAGAACTAGAGATTAAATTTGAATAGTCACGTAAAATCAAATCACAAGTAATTATTTCCTTTGAAAAGGCTCATAGGAAGTGTTAATAACAATTCATTTTACTTTCTTCATAAATCATACCTGATGAGACCATCAGAGGTTGCTTTACCATGCGGGTAAATGCAGATAACATCTTTACGTTATGGAGACCGATTTTGACCTTTGATAATTCTGTCTTCAACAGAGTCGCTCATTCATCACAACTAAATTATATCTTTCTTGGTTCCCGTAGTTGTTGTTTGACATCAAATAAGTATTACTCAGTTTTAAGTATTGAAATGTCTCTTTATGATTCCAGTTATTTCAAGCAGTCATCTACCAGAAACGTGACAGAAACTATACTGTGACTTCTCATTCCAGGCCCCTAAATATAAGAGGAGGAATATTTTTAGCTTCTTTCAAAGAATAAATAAAACTGTAATATTATCGATCCTCCAATCGTTCATTATCTGGTTACAGGATTCTTGATTTTGTTGGATCAGTGTGATAGGAATGTTAAGGTGTTTTTTGTCTTTCAACTTTGAAAAGATGCAAATAGAGATGAGACTGCATTTCTCCGCGTGGAGTCAATTTGGAAGTCTGATACACATAAAAAATTCCCTGTTTTCACTTTATTGTAACGTCGTAACATCTTGATATTATAGCTTTATAGACTATGACTATGTGTTGTTATAAAGTTTTTGTTAACTTTGTACATATACATGGTGTCATGTAGAAGTACACACATCTGTGGTAGCTGTTCTTCTACAGAGAAAAAACACTTATAGTAGCTGCAAGCATATGTATTAGAAACAAGAGAAGAGAGATCAGTGCACTTACAACTACATACGTTTAGATCGTATGAGTTGTTCAGGTAGAAATGACAATTTGTACTCAACATTTAAAGCAATTTCTAAATAATCTGATTAACGTCATATTGATTTCCCTTGCTATCAAATTATTAAACAATAACAACTGGTAAACAGTAAAATATATTGAGTTTGAAATATTATTAATTAAGGCAGAGACTGTAAAGGTATATGATATATATACCGGAAAGTGTTTGTTCTATTTCATGAGTAAATAAAACTAAAATTAAGAGGAGCAGATAGTTTAATTTTTTCCTATTGAAGTTCGTATATCAATACTGTGATGTAGGCTACAGAATGTATTTTTTATTTCTCTGTTTATTGCATGCGAACGTTCAACCGACTTCACGACAGTACACATTGCAGCGTTATGCCTACTTTATGAAATGTTTCAATTTTGTTTGGTTTCTTTAGAATTTCTCGCAAAGCTACAGAAGGGCTATCAGAGCTAGCCGTCCCTAATTCGGCAGTATAAGAATAGAGGGAAGGCAGCTATTTAACACCAACCACCGCCAACTATTGGGCCACTTTTACCAACGAATAGTGGGATTGATTGTCACTGTATAACGCTCCCACGACTGAAAGGGCGAGAAATATCAATTTATGATGAATATTTACACAAATAAAACATATGTGTGTTTGTGTTTTTTCTTATATTTAAGTTAAATTGGGCTATCTGCTATGTCAAACGATAGGAATCGAACCACTGACTTTAGTGTTGTAAAATCGAAGACTTTTCGCTGTCCTAGCGGTGGATAGTAAAATTTAATGTAAATGCAGTGAAATAATGTTTCGTTAATATGTGTATCAAATTAAAATGCTCCGGTTTTCTTCATTGATACTTAAATTGATACGTTTTTATGTACAACAGTTTTATGTGGTGGCTTACAAGGAAATAATATACAACTGTTTGTGTTTAAGAGAAGCAATATTTTATGTAGTGACTCATAGATGAAAAAGTATTAGTTTCGAAACATATAGTTTCGCTGAACTCACTTTGTGCCTTCAGAAAAGGAAGACATATCTGTAACTACAAGTCATATTATTGGGTGAACACTGGCTGCATGCAATAAGTGTGCTTCTATTTGGCTGTCTTCTCGTTATTTTTAACAGTTCCAAATAAGGGACTGATATGGCCATAACCTAGCCATTTAGGTTCAAAGTAACAAATACTCGATATTTACTTTTGTAATTTAGATCACTTCCATTAATATATTATTTTAGCAGTTTTATTAAAAAATCATGTAAATTTGTGTTTATACATACACATATATTTATATAGAGATTTTCTTCACTGAATCTTACTGAGCACCATATTCAATTGTGATCAAATATCTAAAAGTACATCTAGAATTTGTGCAATTTCATGATTACAGTTTGTTTAAATGACCACAGAAAGACTAAATTAGAACTAAGTCAGGATACAGAAACTTTAAATGTGGCTTACGCGCGTTTATGGTAAGCTGAAATTTCATAAAATGTTAATAAAACACAAAACATAGCTTCCCTTTTTTATTATAAAAAATATACTTCAAGTCTGTTTGGTACCGCATGTATTTCTATTTTAACTCCCATCTATGAATTCACTACATAAGGTACGTCTTATGACTTTAATCAGATATCATTCTCTTATGCTCTTGGGCGTTACTTTCTATTTAAATATTAAATAGTTAAAGTCAGATGTTTGCTTTACGTTGTGATGTGTGACGTTTTGCCGATTCAGTTAGGTGAAACATGTGATTCACCTGTTTACAACCATGATGATTTTTAACTTAATTTTACATAGTAGTTAAATAAATCGTTTGATAAAGAAAACGAAAAAACAAATATAGAATTTGTACTTATACGTATTATCCTGAACGTCGATTTTAAAATACAAGTTATAAATTAGTCTACAAAAAAATGCTTCCTAATATGATTGTTGATTAGATAATACACCATCACTTCACATACACTTATTATGATTAATTTAATAAAGAAGAATGTTTAGAGTTCGTGGCACTTATTTTGGTTTCAAATTATTTAACCGTAAACAAAAGATTAAAGACAAATATAACTGGGATCGTTCATAAAATTACATTCTCTTTATCCTGCTCATATTTTAAAAGAACCTGAATGTCATTGATAGCTATCTAGCGCTCAAGGAATAGCTGTTCACTGATTGTTTAATCGGAATCTCCTCAGCTGTATCTATATGATGTTGAATTACTGAAACCTCATACAATTAGTGAATATTTTGACTTACTTTACCAATTAGTCGCTAGGTTAAGTATACATTGTCGATACAGTCCTTAACAAGTAATCCCAAATGTGCTGATGATAGAGTGTTTACTTTCAGGCTCACTGTGAGAAATGCAACACTAATATTCTTATTAGCAACAGTTATTTCCATCCTACGTACAATGTGCAACCAAAGTAGCTTCCAGTCAAATAATTGGCCATCCATACGAGCAAAACAATAGTGGGAATCCTGTCCCTCTTCAAGTTCATAACTTAATGTTACTCTTGTTCTGCATAGAAAATATATTATTTCTTGTTTCCTTTAAATTCGTGCCTTACTTTGCGACAATGAACTGAACATTGTTTATAGTAAGCCATGAAAAATTGGTTGTGTTCATGTGATTTCTTCTCCAACATTCACTATTTCCTAAGTCTTTTATAATTGTACCGTATATTTTACTTCAACTTTCAGAAGAAAAGGAACAGCGAATAGATGTGAATAGTTTACAAAAATACATAGCTTTTTATTTGACATAAAATGGAAAAAATATAGCAACTGAATTTTGGAACCTTATTTTAATTATGGAATTCAGAACAAAAAATATAAATTAATATACACAAAATAATGCTCTCTTATATAAATATTGGTTGAAACACATCATCACTTCATCCATCCTTATCATGATTAATTTAGTATAATATGACGATGGTTTCAACTCATGGACATTGTTTCAGATTTGAACAGTTTCTTGTTGTAACAGAACGGTATAAATACCATTTTATATTGAAATTCTTGGAGATTTATCAAAGTGAACGAAAGACTTAACTGGAAATCTTATTTTGGTAAATCTATACGCTGTTACCCTCGTTTTAATACAGAGATCCTTCTAGGATGTATTTTATGATGTGTTTTTGGACGTGAAGGTCCTTTACCGCTAACTTTTGCGTTCGTTGATCATGTGTTACAAGACCAAACCTTCTCCACTCGATTTACTGGAAGTGCATATTTAAATAGTGAAGAGAGCTATGGATCCCTTTCTTGTGTGTCGATCAGTTTACTTTTAACAAATGCAATTTGACCAGCTGAATCATATCCAACATCCATCATTGTCATTCACCTAAGAATTATCTATGTCGGATGCAAAAATGTCTGAGACAAATCTATAATATCAAAAGAGACCTTTATTAAATCAGTAAATATAGTAAAGGATAAAAAAAATGGTAATATCATAAATTACCTGTGCTAGAACTGTGCTGAATTATAACTCAGCATTTTACATTTATAAGTATAACTCAACTAAATACACCTTCACATTATTAATTGCTTTTTAAAAGATAGGACACACTCGTGAAACCTGTAAAGCCTTGACTACATGTATCAAATTTGATGGACTTGATCAATTTAGTCAGTGCTCCAAAAATTAATACTTATAACGACTTCTTGCAAATGTTTCCATCAATTGTCCATACTACAGATGCTCTAAATACCAGCAAGTCTTCGCACTCAAACGCCTGAAGTTATCATAGCAGGATCGAGACAGATATTTGAAGAAAAGCCCATAAAATGGGTGAAGAGTTCACCAAATACACAGAAACCTGTTTCTCTGAATCGGTTGAATCCGTCCTGCAGCTCTACAGAAAATAAGTTTGACTATTGATTTTGAACTTGACTTGTAATTCCATGTTTCCATGACAGATTATACTGAAATACGACAGATCTAGACGACTTAGAAGTAATCCATAGAGTTTCGTTCTTACACATAAACATTCAGGGAGAACTATTCCACAAAAAGTTTGCCGTAGCCTAGATGGTGATATAATATCTATCAGCAAAAACAAAACATCAATGTACTTTAGTTTTACGGAATATAATGTTAAATGAATCCTCCAAATGAACAATAAAGGAAACACAGCGGTCCTATACAAGTATACCCTTAACTCGCCTCTTGTTTTTTTCAAGGTGTTCTTGTTTTTCTCCAACAGTAATATTAAGAATATATGGATATATTGATCGGCATCCATACTTGTACTTAATTCCCAGAAATAAGTAAATAAACGACCAATGTTTTACCTAAAGATGCATCTCACGGTTTTTAAGTGCTTTTAACTTGTCTACGTTATATCTTATCTATTAAGAATAGTTCCTATCGTTACCGAGTAACATTCACTTTATTAAGTTTAGTTAGTGTGGTTAGATTATCATGTTACTCTTAGATATTTAATGGGAAGAGGGAATTATACCTTTCTAAACATCCCAATTAAATTTGTCAAATAGTTTAAAATCGAAATACTTGCCAATATATAGCATAGAGTATCATGTATACATCTACTAGTAGTTCGAAATGAGTAACTTATATTTTCGAATGCGCCTTAGAAAGTTTAAATGATGAATTAATTAGGTGAATGACGATAAAATATGTGGTTCGATTCAACCATCACTAGTTGAGAAATATAGATGTGCATACAATGTCATATTTATTGGGCATTCTGTATAATCATTTACTGTTTGTTATATAGTATATAACACTCAGTGTTTCTAATCAGTTTCTTATAACCACCATCAAGCTACCTTCACAAGATAACATGTTGGTGCACATTGGAAAATAACTATCAAACATGACAGAGTAGCATATTTTTCTTTGTAATTACCACAAGAAATAAAAACATCTCGACAACGTTCCCTAACGGCAAGAAGCCTGACAAAAAGATATTGTGTAACAAACCACATGTCTTTCCCAAAATGGTTATATCTTCGGATCTCGTTTATCTGTAGTATTCTCAATTTTGATTTACTTTTATTCATAAAACTACTTATTCTCCGTACGAGCATTAATTTTTTTGATAGATAATTTAATTGTTATTAATTTTTGCACAAAATATTAGATAATAACAGAAACGGAAAAGATAAAAAAGTAATGAGAGTTTATCTGTTGGTCATCTAACTTATAATCTAAGAAATGATATCGATGTATTAATTTATAACAGACTCATATAACTGATGATAACGAGAAACCCACTTAAAGTAAAAATGTATTCTAAAAACACCTAGAATTGAGTATTAAAATTTTAATTAAAATAAAGTACAGAATATTGTTTCAACCTTCGCAGGTCATCTTCATTTTAATTGAAATTTTAATCCCCATATTAGCTGTCTTTATACAGACCCGTGTAACATACTTTTGCTCGACTGATAAAGCAAGATTTATGTATTGTATATGTTACTAAATAATTGTACGTCTTTTGATTTACAGCATTTTGTTATTGAACCTCTTATTTCTAAACACTTCATTGAAATATAAGAATAGCATAATTGAAAAATGTATATACAGGGGGTGGATTAAAAAGTGACCCAAATTGAAAATGTTGTCAGTTTGTTATATCATTTATCAGATAACAGACAACCATATAAAATTGTATGTTTATAGAATACACTTAACGATATATTTTCAAATATTATTTCAAATCCTAATTTAAGCACTGGCTTTCGTTAATATCTGAACATTTCATAATACTAGTTATATTTTCTCATTAAATGAGTTGTGCACCTTCTGTCATTTCTAAGATCTTATTCCAATTAGCTTACAAAACAATCAACTCACAACAATACCTCTTTTCCATTGTTAATGCCACGCATTCTATACATTGAATGATGTTTTAAAACATCATTAAAAACAAAACATTTAACAACATTTACTTATTTATTTGATATAAATGTCAAAATATATAATTTCAAGAAATAAAAATACAACACGGAATATACTTTCTTACACAAATTACACATGTAACCAGTTAAAAGACACAGATATTAATACCCAATCACTGAAGTCCCTCATAAATAACCTAAATGCCACCTTTTCTGAGTGCATTTAGAAGGAATCAGCTTGTAGTTTGAACACAGAGTAAAATACGTGAGGCATTATTGATCACATTTAATGCAAAATACTGCTAAAATACACCTTAACTGAAAATATAGAGATCTAAGAAATGTATATAATAACTTTTATAGCCACGAATAAATTATATAGACAGAATATATTATTTATATTCAGATAAATAATTACTTTCATGCTCTCATACAAAAGAGAATATTTTCTGTTGTATAATTTATAACATACTAACTAACAAGGCAAAGAATAATCGTTCTTTGAAAGTAGCACAGCTAAAAATATCATTTTTTAAATATTAGAGATCAATAAAACTCAGCTTCAGTGAATGTATTGAATCATGTCTTCCAGAAGATACTTTGACATTTCAGGCACAATTTCTGCAACTCGAAATAAATTGCATTATTTAAAGGCTAATTTATACAATTTAGATCAAATGTCACCTTGTTTTAATTTCCAACAACTAAAACCAATACAAGTAGAATTGAAATCGATGTTTTAAATTGATAACAAAAGAGTTTTATTGTATGTACAGAAATAGCATGTGATTCTTCTGTTTACACAAACAAAATATTACATTACAGTTTACAGATAAAGAATAGTTTATATAGGGATGTGAAAAAAACATTCGTGAAGACAAGGTATCCACTTGAAGTAAAAATGTATTCTCAAGACGGCTGGTATGGGAATTAAAACTTTAATTAAAATAAGGTGCAGAACAAAGTTTCGACCTTCTCAGGTTATTTTCTGTATTTTATTTTAATTAAAGTTTTAATACTCATACCGGCCGTCTTGAGAATACAAAGAGAAGTATTATGTTACGTTTCAAGTTTGCAGAGACTTAGTATGAAGCTATATTAATTTAAGATTAAAGAAATCATTATTATTCATAAAAATTGGTCCCTGATATTACAGCAGTGAGTCTTCGGACTTACAACGGTGAAATCAGGGGTTCGATGCTCCTCGGAGGGCTCAGGAAATAGCCTTATGTGGTTTTTCGATGAGAAAAACACAAGAACATTTAGGAATAACCAAGAAACAATTTGTTACGTTATATCTTCCTTATTTATGAGATACTTCGTTCAAGTTTACACGGAAACAAAATGTTTGTGATTTAGTTTCTTTCATTTTTATTAAAATTGTTGTTGTTATGGAATTTAAAACATATGAAAATAACCTTTTACTGATAACTAAACACGAGTAAATACAATAATGATGTATTTGCTTTATCTTTTTTTCTCTCTGTCATCATATAAGGGTTCGCTTTAATGAACACTTGAGTTACTTGCGTCAGCTATTAACGATAGTATTGAAACTATAAACTAGTAGAAAGGTACCTAGACCTTCAATAATACCACAGTATGTCTTCTGACTTATAAGAAGAAAACTGGGTTTCGATATCCATGGTGAACAGAGTACAAATAGCCCATCATGTAGCTTTGTGGAGCCCTCCAGTGGTTCAGCGGTATGTCTTACAACGCTAAAAGTTACTCGAAGGCTATCTGCGCTAGTCATCCCTACTTTAGCGGTGTAAGGCTAGAGGGAAGACAACTAGTTATCACCACCCACCGCCAACTTTTGGGCTACTCTTTCACCAACGAAGAGTGGGATTGACCGACTAAAATGGCGAGTATGTTTGATGTGAAGAGGATTCGAACCCGCGATCGTTAGATTACGAGTCGAGTGTTTTAACCACATCGCCATCCTGGGCCATTACTACAAAGAGATGACTAGAAGTAACTCCCAGGAATGTACTCCTACTTATGACACTGTACATATGATAATAATTTATTGTACACGACGTTTCTCAGAAACATAACTCCCAACAAATAACAACTCACGTGATATAAATGTATCATAGGCGTAGAGCAACATAAAGTGTTTCTTTCTCTGTACGAAAACGGCAACCCCAGATGTATGTACTTCTACATGTATATGTACAGGTTAACAAATACTTTGTAATAACACTTGCTATAGTTTATAAAGCTATATTCTGACGTCACTATAAATTGGTGTTCTGTATAAGATTCCTAGTTTGTTTCCAATCAGAGAGACATAAACTCATCTTTATTTGCAACTTAATGAAGCTGAAACACAAGATACAAACCTTATTATTTCTGTCAGATGGAATCAACAAAATCAGAAATTTTATAACTAGATAATGATTAAAGAGTCGGTAAAGAGGCAGTTTCATTACACCCATGAGCACCTTTGAAATAATCTAAAGATATCCGTACTCTTATATTTAGGAGCTTGGAATGATAAGTCCCAAAACAGTTTATGTTACGTTTCAGGTAGATGACTACTCGAAACAGTTAGAATTATCTGCACCATCTGCATGGTAAAGCAGTCCCTTTAAGGGCCTCGTCAGATTATGAGAACATCCATAAAGACAACTTTATATCTATAAAGACGAGATGTTCCAACATAACTGGAGAATAAGAGACCTTTTAGTAACAAAGGGAATTTCAGTCATTATGAAATTCAAAATATCAGCTTTTAATACCCCACTAAAGGATAAGAAATTTGTGGCAGTAAAAGAAACTATCATTTATTAGGCTACCATGTCGTATCAAAGTTAGAAACCAGCTCTTTTCAATCAACCATTCATGCACACCATAGTTACAATTAAGTCATGCTGATTTCCAATGAACATACAGGTTTGTTTCTTTACTTTTGGTAAATTTTAAAAGATTTTATTAATCGATTTAATGAGCCATTTTATTATTTATCTAAGATTTATGGTCTTTTTGAAGTTCGTAATAACTTTACCTTTTATTTTAAATGACTTTTTGAATTTCATTTACAATTCTTTCAACTTATATATCAATCCCAAGGAAAACTGAGTACGAATGTACACATTTATTTATTACAAAAGAGCATTGTTCCTCTATTTTTAGATTTGAAAAATTTATTGATAAAAATATTTTTCATGTTAACAATGTATAACTAAATCACTATGTCGTAATAATAGACCCGGCATGGCAAGACGATCAAAGCAGATGGTAATCTCAGGGTCGAGGTTTTGAATCCCCGTCCTATCAAACATGCTCGCCCTTTCATCTATGGGGAAGTTATAATGTGACGTTCAATCCCATTATTTGTTGGTAAATGAAAACTTCAAGAGTTGGTGGTGGGTGGTTATGACTTGTTGCCTACCCTCTAGTCTTACACTCCTGAATTATAAACGATTAGCACAGATAGCCCTCGAGTAATTTTGCCCGAAATTCAAAACAAACTAAACTCCGTTCAGTCACCGGCGTCCCACTGAATAACAATATTAATCTCATCACTGTTAACAAAGGCTACATTAAGGTGATTTTATTTTTCAAAAACGTATTATTTAAATTAACCCACTCCACAACAGAATAGCAATAACAGTCGCTCATGAAATTTCTAACACTTCAAATGATATCTATCTCCTTCTTCTTATGTAATGGGAAAAAAATGCTGTTGAGCGTTGAGTTTCATCGTTCTGGGATTACCACACCTATTACATTCATGAACTCATTTCAATATTTTATCAAATAAATACACGTTTTGTATTTTATTCGTTTTTCAAACACATAATGACGTTTGTTAAATTTATAATGTTTCGGAAAAATTAAATTTTAGTGTTCATCGTCGTCTTTTCAATATAAGCTGTTACATTTTATATTACGTTTGTGCTATATATTTTTTCAATGTATTCATTTATTTTCTTCTAAAGCTTAACCACACAGAAGACCAAATGAATAAATTTTAAATCTATAAACAAAATAGTTATAAAAATAGCGTACATTAATTAATGGTTCAGGAGTCTTACACTGCTAAATTAAAAACGATTAGAGCACAGAGTCCTCGTGTAGCTTTGCGCGAAATTAAAAAAAAGCAAACAAAATTTAAATGGTATTTAATATCTATATTTTTAAGTTGATTACATTTATAACTTAGTGAAGAAATATTTTTCTTGTATTTTTAAGTTTAATAAATATATTTTGATGTATTTTTCCATTAAATATATAAATCGTGTCAAAGGTTTTGTTTTTGCAGATTTGTTTTGAAGCCTTTTATTTTACAGAAATGGTGACAATAACTATGGAGTAATTGTAATCTCTTTATTGTAAGACAATATAAATATCTCTTAAATTCATGTTAATTTTCTGTTTGATTTTATAAAATGTTCCTGTGCGTTACAATTTTATTTTTAAGTAGATAAATCGTATTATATTGGCTATGTTAGTACGCTAACATTGTCTCTACATAGTTTTCCAATATTTTTTTTAGGTTAAGTTTTATGGTATACAGGTCTATCTACATATTATATGTTTTACTTTGAGTGATGTTAATAAATGTAATCCTCGTATATCGTTTGTTTTGTGAACTTTATAAAAACCTTTACTTCATCAGTATAGTGTTTTATATTAAATTATTTATGCCTATTATTTTTACGTATATTTTACTTTGTTCATCAGACCTGATATTTGCACTGAGAGTCAAGTTTAATTTCCTGTAATTCTTCTGCTTTATAAACCGTATTTAATTTTTTATTTTGTTTCTAACATGCAGTAACAAGGTTTTCTGAAGTTATATATTGATAGCTATTCAGTATTTTCTGTTTTATTTAATGTAAAAGTATAAAGAGAAAATGTTCTATGGAGTTGTTTTTTTTTTCAGAAATATTCAAGACTTATATTTCTGACTCTTTGTCTTCCTACATTTCTTTGTTCTCCTATTGGCCATTTGTATTATGTCCTAACCACACATTAAAGAAAATGTTATATCTTGTTTTAGGCAGATCAAACTTCTATCTCTCTTCCGTTGTAGGAAAGTTATTCACAATTTAATTGTTCAATTATATTTCCAAGTTTCTAGATAAGCAATTTTAAAATACCTGAGTGTTTTAATCAGAAATCTTATACAAAATATTTATAATTCCATTCCATTTAGAAGTACTTTGTGAACATTTTAACAGGATACTACACTAAAATATGTCACCCTTTACAGAAAAGATAACAATATCTAGTAAATTACTCAATTTTTCGTTTAATGTCTTATCTGGTACAATAAATTATAAATATAAATCTTCAACTTTAACGGCAACGCTAAAATTTCGAACTTATCCTTTGATATTAGTTTCAAAGAACGCTGTCGAAAACTCAATATGAAAAGCGTTAGTTGTGCACTAAGAAAACACGTTATAGTTTGGTTGGATTTTTGCACAAAGCTACACGAAGGTTATCTGCGCTCACCGTCCCTAATTTAGCAAAATAAGACTAGATAAAAGGCAGCTAGTTATAACCACCCATTGCCAACTCTAAGGGTACTCTTTTATCAAACAATTGTGGGATTGATGACATATTATAGAGTCACCACGACTAAGATGACGAACATGCTTGTTGTTACGGCGATTCTATCCCGCGACCTTGGGATTACGGATCGAATGTCTTGGCCATCTGGCCAGGCTGAACCGGGAAACCAAGTTAAAAGATCAAATGTTTATTTCTGTCCACTTTTTTTAAAAGTGTAACACGTAACACTTTATTTCCACATTTTATCTCTTCTTACCAATTATGGACTAACATCTCTTCATAAGTTCATATAACTTCCTATCAGCAATTTACATTCATTACAATCTTACCGAGACACATTTATATAAATAACGCATTGCGTTTTTGTTTTATATTACAAAAAACGTACTTGCATTTCAAACATAGTTACTATAATTATTCGATCAAGTAACAACTACTTTTTTATAATTTTTATATCATATCTGTTTAGAGAAGATAATATTTATTTTCGATTTATCTAATTTGCATATCTATGAGTTTTCCTTGTTTCAGATAAATAATTTTTTCCACTAAATCAATCATAATAACATCACATCAAAAAGTCATTGGAGTAAAGCTCTCCTACTTGCCAATTGCTTCGAATTCTTTTTTCACAAACTTAAATTCTCTAAATTTGGACACCCAACTCCACAGGCAGATAAAGAACTATATTAACACGAATGTAACACATTTCACTCTGTGATTACCAGCCAACAATTTACACGAAAACATGACAAATGACCAACATTTCCTATAAACAGAATATTCATCATTACGTAACTAAAAACTGCCATAAAAAACACAAAAGAATGTGAGCCAGTCATAATGGATTTAGAAATATTTTAAATAAAAAACCTTCAGTCTTTTTTACTACTGTACATGTTAAATATTAATAATCTGTTAGCATTAACTGGCTACAACACAGACATCTGGAACCAATCAATAATTACTGTAATTTCTATAAAACAAACCAACAGATTAACTACCTGATACGATTAACTGAATCAATATAAAATTCATTTAATAATAATCAAGCTACAGCAGATATATTTTTAGATGTTAAAATATAACTTGATATTGTCACGCACAGTGCCATAAAATATAAACTAAACAGCTAAACATTAATAACACTATAATGAGATGAATATCGAACTTTCTAGCCAAAATAACAGGTAAACTTAAAGGTAACAATGCCTTTTGAATAACATTTAACATTTGTGCAGAAGTATTATAAGGATCCGTCCTTTCGTCCTTAATGGCAGAGAGGCATGTCTATGGACCTATTCTGCTAGAAATTCGGTTTCGATGCCCTTGAGGAACAGAACACAGATGGTAATTTGTAATGACATGCCATTCTCTACCTTAACATACACATATCTTTCTCAGTAGGCCGACGAAATAGCAGTGTGGAGCATAGGCAGAAACTCATTCATAGCAGTGTGGAGTATACGCAGAAACCCATTCATAGTAGTGTTAACACCGATTTCACATTTAAAAAATTCAGAACATAAACATTTCGATTAGCAAACGTATTCGCCACATAAAATCCGTTGCAGACACGCAACATTTCTAAAAATATACAAAAAGTGTATACCTGTCAAAAACCTATAACACATCAGAGAATAACTTTATAAAATTACAATTACAACGAAACAGAGAAATAAAATTAGCCCTAAAACTTCAAAAATTTTCTCCAGTGAATTACATACATAAAATCAGCAACCTACTAATTTTCAATGATTTACCTTTAAAATTACGAAAAGGAGAAAAAAGTTGATAAATATCTGGTCATTGTCATCTGCAAACAAACGAAAGAACTATTTTATGGAGTTTTAGGTGCTTGAAGCTAAGCAAAACGTACATTATTTTTATTTAAGCTGTAACTTGTAATTCTACCAAACTACTAAACACTGAATTTACTAAAACTAGATTACTAAATATCACTGGATTTACCAAGCATAAAATATTGATTAAAATTGTTTGACATATAAATTCTCAATAGTTATAATTTTGTAATACACGGTGCTCACAAACAACATACCAACGAAATACGAGAAACATTCTTACTATACAGGTTTACACTTAAAAAAAACACTGTAACTTTGGTGAAAGGAAGATTCAGAATGTGAAGAGAGTTAAGTATGTTTAGGTTTTATACTTCTCTCTCATCAAATCATCCATTTATTACTTAATTCAAACGACCTAAGCTAAATATGAAAATGTAGAAAAAAAATTTCTCCTGGAAGATATTTTTTCCGTCTTGAGATTGTGGTTATTAATATATCTACGTCCTAATTTAATACCGTACGTGACACAACTTTCAATGCATTTTCTCACATTATAATTGTTTTTCTCGTATCTTTATGTGAATAATGTAAGTATTTCTTCCTGCGGGTCTGCTTTAAATGTGACTAAGTAGTAATAACCAAAACAACAGTCCCTATGTGTTGAACTGTTTTGCTGGACAAATTTTATTTCTGTATGTTTACTGTACTTGTTTTTAACGATTTCAATGTAAATCTCTATTTTTTTCTATATACGTTTTGAAACGAATAGGAGACAACAAGAAATATCTTCCGAAGTTTATTTTGTTCTCATTCCTCTGTATATTATTTATCAGCTTGTAATTGTTAAGAGTTTAATATTACATAATTACCAACTAAGTTAAAGAGCAACCAATAGTAGCATGGGTATTTTTCCGATATTTACAAGTGATTATAGATAACTTATATCATAAGATTCAGATGATATAATATTCTGAACTGGTTGTTATAAGACGTATGAGATGTTTCTTTTCATTATTATTCATATCTTATGGAAAACCTGTAGTTCCTTGTAGTAAAGTAAAGGCTAAATTTAAGAAAACTATAAGCACCAATATCAAACTAACAACCAGCTGTTTCCTGAGAGTAACTAATTAACTTCTCAAGTTGAATGAAACAGTGCATTTGAAATAGATAATTGTAGTTTATAAGTTATATTACCAACGTATTATTCTATTTTCCATAACAACATAATACAATCTGCTTGTAAACATGGCATTAAATGTTTAATCCTTAAAATGTGAATGTTTGATAAAATTTAATATAGTGATGAAAGTATATCTGAATATTTCCTATTATATTTAAAAGTTAAAATCTGTTTTTAATCCTAAATTGAATATGATCTGTTGTGCGCTTTAAACTTTCACATATCAGTGGAATGAATATAACAACACACACACACAACCCAGTATTAACATATTTGTGTTTGTTTACTATATATGAACTTGACGTTATAATCAACACTTGATCCATATTAAATACCGAAATACTGTTTTTATTAATTCTTTAAACGCATCCAAACGTTCTAAGAACGAATATATAAAAGCGACGTGATTTAATTTCCAAAAACAAACAAAATGGATCTAAAACGTTTTAGTAAAAAAGAAAGAAAAATATAATTAGAGTGATTTCGGTAATCTTTCACTCCTTCTAGAATATTTGTGCTCAGAAACTTGAACTTATTTCATTTTTTTATTCCTTCTTGATGATCATCTAAAGTTGTTTTTAGGGACGGCTAGCCCATATAGCCCTCGAGTAGGTTTGCGCGAAATTCAAAACGAGAAAACAAACTTATCAATTTGGATTGACCTTTTCTATAAATTAATTTTTTTCATATACTCAACAGATGGCCATAATTGATTTTTCGAAGGAAATCAATATTTTCTACTATCTGATGTCTATAATTGAGTAAGAGTGATGTAATATTTTCAAGTCACTAATTTATATTTCCCAGAAATATACGTAAAATCAAACGAATAGCTTTTAATTATGAAGTTCACCTTGTTGTCAGTCTTGTCTCGATTTCTCAGCTTGACTAAATATTTTGATATTTTTCTCGCTCTAACAACTAGACATCGTAAGAAATATCAAATAAGCAGTAAGGTTACGTTTCCTCCTTCTACAGCTAGTTCTTTCCCTCGTTTGGTGATGGATGGTATTTTACCAAGTCTTCAGGAGTTAAACCTCTGATGCAACGGATACTGAGATTCTAACTTATGTGGAAGTAGGGAATATTATAGGTTTTATTATCGGTGGTAAAACACAGATAAATATTGCGTGTTCCTCTCACATAGAGGTTGGAAAATTGCAACACGTTTGTTACGTGTGGTCTTTCACAGAAGGGAGCATATCTCTGATGATGAATGGTTATCGTTACTGTGGCAATGTTACTTGGATAACTAAGGGAAAAACAGTTCAAGAAGGAGGTACAGTTGTTCTTGGACAAGACCAGAATACAGTTGGTTGTAGATTTGATGGTTCTCAAAGTATGAAAGGAGAGCTGAGTTAGTTGAATATCTGGAACTCAGCACTGGACAGTAAGCAGATATTACATCTAAGTAAACGTGAGGATGTGTGAGAGAGACATCTGTACAGAAACATAATTCAGTGGGAAAAGACATCTTTTATGTTTTATGACGGGTTTGTTGTTTCTCCTAATGAAATTTTTGCTTAGACAGTATGTGACGATTAACGAAATTTAATGTGAAGGCTTATTGTTTGAATGTTTTTATCTTGAGTTTAACTGAAATGTGATAAGCCTGTTTTTGTATCGTTCATGCATATATCCAAATACCTACACAAGAAACCTCCGTTAAGGGAGCATTTCATAATGTGAATTTTAACAAACAAAGGATAAAATAGAAAGATATATAGCCAGAAGTTTCTCTATAATTAGGTACGCAGCTACGTAATGGGCTGTCTGTGCTCTGTCTATCACGGGTATCGAAACCAGGTTTTTAGCGTTGTAAGTCTGCAGACATACCGTTGTACCATTTATGATTAAACTCAAAGTAAATACCATTTATCAACATACTCAAAGTATATTATATAGGAGGATTGCGTTCATTTAAAAAGAATAAAAAAGATATAACAACTCCACGTAAAGGTAGCTTATAGTTGACTATTGTTGTACCTTATCTTCTGGTAAATGATAATTAAAAATAAATTCCATTTTTTCACATTGATTGTTGAAAAGAAAAGTGACACAATTAATTATATTTATCTTTTTTAAACAACAATATTTTTCAATTAACATACCTTCACACAAGTATCACTTCTTTACAAGGAATTATAAGAAGATGAAGCATTATTCGGCTACAACATCTGGAGGCTTTTTTGTTTATGGGGATGCAAACACTTAATAACAGAATTACTAAATCTGACAGTCAAATAACATAAACTTCTGCCAGTTTTACCTTGTTTTTCAATTTAAGTTTCTTCGCAAGTTTAAAATATAACCTTTTATATTACAATCATTACCTGTATCACAGTTATTGTTGTTTCTTCTTCATCGGAATTCAGCCTATGTTTTAGACCAGGGAGGGTCAGGCTGAGCGTTGCACTGTTCCTTCTTGGGATTATTATTTTGTTTGCACTGTTAGTGACATCTATGGTAATTACATTTGTTACGTTTTTTCATTATTCATAGTATGTAAAACTTTGTCCGATGTCCGAAGTTTTAATTAATATATCCTTTTCGTGCCATGTCCAATTCGAATATTCTTACTAGTCCGTGTTCACAATACAATTCCGCTTAGCTGCCATACACACGCGCACACATAATCTGTTTTGTACATAGAGAACCCTTTTAAAATGAAGTTACGTCTATATTTAGAACCAATTTTACACTAATCGAGAAATTGATGAATGTGAAAAATATATATGGAACTATTCGTCAGCAGCAGGAATTCACAACAAGAAATAAAGATATAATTATTTATTCGCAGGAATATAAATATAAGTACCTACAAGAGTATTACGCTCACAGAGTAGGAGTACATGTGAGATACTCTGATTATTTTGTAGAATGTAAATTTTTATTCACCTGAAACAACTACGATCTACCAGGAAAAAAAAGAGGTCTTTCGTACCTGACACTTCAGATCTATAAAACCGAATGGTTTTTGACTGAAAACCGTCTTCCTTCATTAAATGACTTATAAACGAGCATTTTAGCAGCGCTATCTATGGATCAGCATATTTATTAAATGTTAGAAGAAAGTGTAATATATTAAATAAAAGTCGCTGTTACTGACTTCAATGCAAATAATTACAATTTATTAAAATATAATATTATTGTGAGTGGAAATCTTTTAAAAATCAAAATATTCTTTCATATAAAGCGAACACCTGGTAAAATTGGTGTTTAAAGACATGAAACAAAAGCTGTTTAATTTAGCTGTTCCTAATTAAATACAACTATGTATTTGAATGGTCGTCCAATCTCACAAGAGGGTTAATTATATCTAAGCCTAACCTGTTATGCTACAGGTTACACAACTAAAATCCGTGGCAAAATTTATACTTACTACTTTAGTCCCCAATATTACTAACGCGATTTATTTTTTGTTATTCTATAATTTCTATAGATAAAAATAATAAAAGAAAATAACATTAATAAATCCATAATATTATAAGACGTTAGCATCTTTGTGTTTCTACTTTTCAAGCCCCCTACTGACTCAGCGGTATGTCTGCAAATTTACAACGCTAAAAACCTGGTTTCGATACCCGTGGTGGGTAGCACACAGATAGCTCATTGTTTATCTTTGTACTTCATTAAAAACAACAACATCCACTTTTCAAATAGCACTCTACAACTTGGGTTTGAAAAATTTATTACCAAGATATTATTTGTATCATAAAAATATGAGTGAAAGAAATGATCAGTATCCCGTGGAAAAGTAGATTTTTTTTTCTAAAGAAGAGAAATTATAAAGATTTAGCATTTTATTGAATTGTGTTGTTATTGTGATGAGGTTTTAAAAACATAAACATGACAATTTCATACAACTAAAAAATTTAAAAGTCATAGTTTTTAATTTATATTTTAAATCATAAGTATGCTTTTTTATTAAAAATAAAAAATCTATATTTACAAAAGCGAAGAATCGACCCATTAATTATATGCGCATAAGTAAAAATCTTGTCAAAGCGAATGGGTAAAACCGAAAATGAGTAGGTGAAGACCAAGATCGATATCAAAGCATTTCTTGTGCCACCGAAAATTTAAAGTTTAATCCTATTATTATTCAACAATAATAATAGGTTTTGTTTTTAATTCAAAATTATTATTTGGATTAAAAGGTTCATTATTTGAAAAATATCTTGATCTCGACATACACAGTATCCATCTTGGTTTCGCCTCACTAACTCTGTATGGAGATGAACATCCTTAAAGTGAAATTATTCTAACTTTCTAAGGCTTCCTATAACTTAAATACCTCCTTAAAATATAGAAACATATATATTCTTAGAATCAGAAGACGAGAAAATAAATTCTTATATATTGGATGATTATGAGTTTAAAGATATACAGAGCTAAATAGTTCAAGATGTGTATGTCTAAAATCACAAAAAATAATACCTAAAAAGAAAATTATTCGAAGTTTAAAATATTTAGAATTAAGGAAGTGATATTTATATGTTTAATATAAAGATATATAAAGACTAAAAATCACGAATTCTCCTTTTAATGTGAAATATAAATGTATTCAACATTTGCAAAAGAAATACTTTACGTTTTGCTACTACTTTGTCTATAAATGTTAATTTGCTATGAACTATTGTCATGACGATTTTTATTCTTTCTGTTATAACGTCTTTGTTATATTTTGTGAGTTATAGAGAGGCTTTCACATGAGTGGTTGTTTATAGTAGTAATTATTTACGATTATATTAAAAGTATTTTTTTCGGTGAAGTAATACATGAGAAACGTTTTCGGATTGTGCTTTTCAGTTAGTGGCAACTCGCACCTGGCATGGACAGGTGATCAGGACGTTTGATTCGTAATCCGAGGGTCCAACATGGTCGCCTTTTCAGCCGTAGGGACGTTACAAAGTGACTGTCAGTTCATAATTCATTGAAAAAGAGTAGCATAAGATCAGGTAGTTGATTGTGATGACTAAATGTCTCTCCTCTAGTCTTGTACTCCTAAATTACGAACAGCTGGCGCAGATAGTCCTGGTGTGTTTTTGCGTGAATATTCAAAACAAATTGACACAACTCTTTGCATCAAAATAAGCTAGTGTACCTCTAGGAGGGGTGGTTAGCCTTATCCTATTCATCATGTACGTGAACAATAAACACAACTAGTAGTATTCACAAAGTTAACTAACCATAAAAAGCACAACCTCAGATTTATATGAATGGAGCACTTTTTCAGACTATGTCATCTGCAAAATTTTTAGGACTAACATTTGACTCAAAACTAACATAGGTAAGCCACATAAATAATATTAAAACAAAAAAAATTGGCGAAGAACAAACCATGCTCGGAGTCTAGCTGGTAAAAATAACGGAGCAACGGCAGATAACATCATTAAAAATATATAAAACATAAATTAGACCCGTCATTGACTATGCCGCCCCTACATGGATACATGTCAGCAAGCAATTACTACAAACAACACAAAATACACTGCTTAACACAGCTTACAAAATACCCAGAACAACATCATAAGAATTGAGGCACAAAATGTACACATAGAAACAATAGCAGATAAAGTACTACATAGTACAATAATCTATTTTGAGAAAAATTAGAGAAAAAATGAACTAGTAAACGAACTAGGCAGGAACTGTATACATGATGAGTATAGTCTTAAACACTTTTTCCTAGTAAATATATATTTTTGAAATAAAAGAAAAAGGCCACCTATAAACGAGATTTCACATTAGTTTAGGGGTTAATTAATAAACATTGAAAGAGTTTTGTGTAAACGTTTTATAGTTATGTCTATTTAATGAAAGTGCAAATAATTTGTTTGTTTCTTTTTTGAATTTCCCGCAAAGCTACACGAGGGCTATCTGCGCTAGCCGTCCCTAATTTTGAAGTGTACGATTAGAGGGAAGGCAGCTCGTCATCACCATCCACTGCCAACTCTTGGGCTACTCTTTTACCAACTAATAGTAGGATTGACCGTAACATTATAATGCCCCCATGGCTGAAAGGGCGAGTATATTTGGTGCGACGGGGATTCAACCCCGCGACCCTCAGATTACGAGTCGAACGCTTTAAAATACCTGGCCATGCCGGACCCAGCAAATAATTATTGAACTATAAAGAAAAATGACTTATTTGCACTAAGTTGGCATGGCATGGTCAGGTGTGTTTAGGCGTTTGACTCGTAATCTGAGGGTCGCGGGTTCGAATCCCCGTTGAACCAAACGTGCTTGTTCTTTCAGCTGTGAGGGTGTAATAATGTGACGGTCAATCCCGCTATTCGTTAGTAAAAGAGTAGCCCAAGAGTTGACGGTGGGTGGTGATGACTAGCTGCCTTCTCTCTAGTCTTACAATGCTAAGTTACGGACGGCTAGCCCAGATAAGCCCTCGTGTACCTCTGCGCGAATTTCAAAAACAAAACAAGTTCCACCAAGATTATGTGAAGATAGTGCATGGGTATTGCACTGATACGGGCCTGAGTGAGTGCCGGTTTCTCTGGACCTTGTGTACAATGTATAAATACACTTGAAAGATGCTGAAGCAAATACAAAGGAAGGAAGAAGAGGTCGACGAAATCTGACCCTCCTGGGTATATAAACATCAATACCCAAATAATTATGAGAGAGAGAGAAAACGATGCATCAAAATGATATAATAAACAGTGGTTAAAATCTTAATACATGTTACTAATATAAATTGTGATGTTGCATATGTATTAAAAGAACTAGACGTTATTGAAAAAAAATAATTATTTTAATTCTACATTATTAAAAACTTCCATCGATAATAATTTAAAAATAAAATCCTCTTGTACAAAAGCAGTGAAAATGGTATTTTTGTTATGAGGAGAGAACTGTTGCTTAAAATAAATTTCCATTATAAAGAAATGGTTTACACATTCCCTATTTTGCTTTTCTAATTGTCTGAATCTTAAATACCCAATGTTCTCATCATTGGTTTGTAAATGTTGTGATTATTAATACATTCGCATCCTGGTTCAATACCACCAACTAATTCCCATTTGCTTCTTAACACCATAATTACATATCTCGTGTCATTATGTGAAGAATAAAAGTACTTCTTTCTTGGAAACTGCTATAAGAGTGACCATGTAGCTGTAAATAAGAAACCTTGATCTGTTAATCTGTTTTGCCGGAAAATTTTATTTGAGAGTTTCTGGTCGTTTTTGTCACGATTTGAGTCTAAATTTCTATTTTTTTCATATGTAACTTTTATAAACAAACAGAATCCACCAAGAACTACCTTCGGGAGTCTCTCTATATTATTTATGAGCTTGTAATTATTAAGAATTAATATTACGTAATTACCGTCAAAGTACGAAGCTTAAACAATAGCATCATGTGTATCTCTTCTGTGTGTTTTCTCATAGCAAAGCCAAATCAGGGTATCTGCCGTGTCAACCGAGGGATATCGAACCCCTGATTGTAGAAGGGTTGTGAACTTACCGCTGTACCAGCCGGGAACTATGTATTTCTGCTATTTCTACAACTGATTATATCTAAATTAGAATTACATTAGATTCTAATTACATAAAGATCTCCAGTGATTTCAAGACTTATAGAATATTAAACTAATGTTTCTTATTACTTTCTTTTCGCCGACAAATTTATCTACAAAGTGAAGTTATCGAGGATGGTATTTAATTTTTATTATTTCTCTTACAATTATTAGTACTACAGTAAACGTTAGAATTTTTAAAAAAATATTACCCATTTTAAATTAAAAATCAGCCATTTCCTAAAATAAAGGAAATGAAGTAAGTATTACAATTGTTGGTATTTCTCTCTCCATCATGTTGGAGTAGAAACATACTTAAGACGACCACAATAAAAATAATATTTACGCTGGTAGAGTGTAAGCTGAAATAGCATACCACACTTGAAGGATGCATTTTAATATTTTCGTTTCAATGAGTTTGTTAATAATTTTAATTGTTAATTACACCTCCTCTAAGAATAACAGAAGAAACTGGTTAAATTAGAACTTACAATTAGATGAATGAATATCAGAATCAAAGAAATGACGAAGAGTTATAAAACACAAATCCGGTAATTTGTCCTCAGATATACCACTGTGCCTTTGGAGAAGAGAAATTCTTAATTTTATTAAACATAGTTCCAGCATAAATACTTAAAAAAATCAATTTCGAACTAACTTTAAATAGATTATTTCATATACATCAAATATATTTTTACTAACATCATCAAAGATAGACGATCTTGCGTATATCAGTTTTTTTCGGTGAAGAGTTTTCTAAACCCAGTATGACAGGCCACAGGTAACAAAAAAAAAAGTTAAGAAAATGAAACGCAAGTTCATCGAATTACTCATGAGAGAACAAAACCTTCTTCCACCTTTTTTCGTCCCATGTTTGGTGCTTCTCAGCAAAGTTTAACCAAGCTATTTCGTGGTGTGGTAGGATGCGTGGCCTTTGAAGACGGTACGGATTTTAAAGCCTTTCTCTCGTAGATGCAGTCTTATTGTTCTTGAGCTGCATTCTGCGTCCGTAAGGACCGAAATCTCGTTCGACGATCGGCTGGTGTCTTGCCGGACAACCCGTCGAATCCTCCTGCTCAACGCCGGCGAAATTTCCTTGAGCCGACCTCTTGAAATTCTCGTTACGAATCTTTCATGGTCTTTTAAGAAATTTGCAACAGCAGTTTTACTACGCCCAATCTCACCAATGATAGCACGTTGAGAGAGACCTTGCTTTTGCAACTCGACAATTCTGCCACGTTCAAACTCTGTCAACCTTATAGCCTTTGTCATGTTTTTGCCCAATGTAAACCAGAAGATGTCAGTGGGAGATGTTTACAACACTAATGCTTGAACACAAATAGCTAACTTTCGTTACTGTTTACCGATTAACGCTTCTTTTCGGTATGGTCTTAAACTTTTGACCAGGTAGTATTTAGGCTAATCTTATAGTGTTGACATTTTCCCTATTAAATGCTAAAAAAAAGGTTTTTATTTTTATATTCCCTTTTCCTATTTTCAATTTTCGAATCTCTACTCAAATAAGTGGTTGAGTTTATCGACGCAAAATGCATATTTTTTCTTTATGTTCATTGGCCTTAAGATTTTTGCCAGCAGTGTATGTCATTAAATTAACCATCTTCTACTCCATTGAGACGACCTCACATTATAAAGTGGAAAAAGTTATTCCTGATACATATATTTTGGCCTCTCAAGCCTGTAAATATTGTGATTACTAATAAATCCTCGTCCTAAAACAGAATAGTATCCTAAATGAATTCCCAATTATTTTTAGAAATCATAATAAAGTGTCTCGTATCATTACTTGAAGACATGTCACTGTGTGGAAATTATTTTTTTTCTTTGGAGAATGTTGTTATAATAGCTTAGTGTGAACAAAACAACGCCCATCTATTGAAGCATTTTTACTTCAAAAGTTTTATTTGTTACTGTTATTTGCATTTGGGTACTCAAGATTGCAGTATACCTTTCTCTGAATATATATCTTAGAACAATTAGATCTCAACAATAACTGCTTTAAGGAATGTGTATCGTCTGTAGGAAATCATTGAACGTATACGTATTGACAGTTTAATATTATGTAGCTGAAAGTGTCACCAACAGTAACATGTGTATCTCTGCTCTTTATTTATGATTAAGAATAAATCTGACTTTTTTGAACGTCTATTACCTAAAAATGTATAATGATTTTGAAACTTATAAAATATCAAGCCAATTACTCTTATCCTTTGTGTATAGTTTACAAACTTTTCCATAAAGCGATGCTAACCAGAAAACAATTTATTTGTTCGTTACCCTTCGTTCAATTTATTTTAGTTAAAATAAAATTAAGAATTTCCAAATACATCACACCAGTTTCACATATAAAGTTATTTACATAATTTTGACAGCATTATTCGAACCTTATCATTTGTTTGTAGATACTACCGTATCTAAGGAACGCTTAGTGAAATGATACGTATAAACACTAATGTATTACGTCTAGGTGAAAGGATATTGATTCTGAAGTTATATTCTCTTATTTGGTGAAATGAAAGGTGAAATATTTATTATAGCTCATACTCAACTACTTTAGAAAAGGTAGTAGCTATCATCAGGTTTAATATCCATAGAATTAGCTTAGAATATGAGCATATAAAAACTGTTAATGTGTTTGTTCATTTTCAAAAAACAAAAGAAGAGAACAAAATATATTTTACGTTGTCTTTCACTGCTAATTTAGGGAAGGCTAGCGTCGATAGCTTGCGTGTAGCTTTGTTCAAAATTCAAAACAAACAAACCTTCCATTTTAGGTTTTCTGATATATTGTTTTGAAATACATATCGAATATTTAAACTATATTCGATAAAAATATCTTTAATTTGGTTTAGATTTGTTCTTTGTCGTACAAACCTCCGTGATAAATAATTCATTCATTATTTTATTGTGTTATAACACTACTTTCACACACAGACACATATATGTGTGGTGTAAAATACTTTAAATATTTTTTTCCTTATCAAAACACGATTTAAACATAAGTAAAATTTATTAGGAGTTCAAGATACAGTTTCATTAAATAAAAGTCACACGTACAAAATTATTCAACAAAAAAGCTTATGTATAAAGAAAGTTATGTGAGCTATCGGTTTAGTGTTTGTACTTCAGCTTCATCTGAAAGAAAGAGTGAACACGTTTGTTTGTTTTGATTGCTCCATTTGGAATAAAAATGGCTTATTTAGAGCATCAAATTGATAAGGTGAAATGACGTGCTGATATATGAATATTGGTTAGACCAACCAAAGCAGATTATCTGTTTCTAGCTAAAGTTTTCTAAATAATCATATAGGTGGACGGTTATTGATGATTATTAATTCACATATATCTTCTAGATTTTATGAAGTTGCCTTAATTAAAAAGCGTGATATTAGTTTAAACAATGAACATAAATGATAACGCTCGATGAAGCTTTACCGATTGGAAGGCGCTATGCCAATAAGCTGTTAATCTATATTCCATGTTGTTTCTATATATGAAAACTACCATAACATTTTTAGATCGTTCTGTAAAGAAGAAGGTCGTATCAATTATCAGTTTATGACTTGTAGTTTGTTGGTGCGGTTGAGCGGGCAACTTAAATGAATGAAATCAAAATTCGCATCGAAAATGGAAGGTAGCTGCAATTATAACATTAGTAACACAGCCAAGTTTGAGCAAAAGAATGCATCCTGGTTAGATGTCTTCATACTTTAAAATAATATATAAAACATACTAACATAAAATTCCTACATTCAGTTACTGGATTCCAACTTCCCATGTGAATTGTCGATGTTTCAATGTTCCAGTCAAACGTCTACATGATATAACTTACTATTAGAGCTATCTTGTGGCCCTGCACGGTCAAGCGCGTTAAGGCGTGCTACTCGTAATCTGAGGGTCGCGGGTTCGCCAAACATGCTCGCCCTCCAAGTCGTGAGGGCGTTATAAAGTGACGGGCAATCCCACTGTTCGTTGGTTAAAGAGTAGCCCAAGGGTTGGCGGTGGGTGGTGATGACTAGCTGCCTTCCCTCTAGTCTTACACTACTAAATTAGGGACGGCTCGGTATAGTGGGCTAACAACCTACTCCCTTAAATACCTATTAAAAAATCCGCAAGGGATTGTGGCCCTATGTTCCTTGATGGAATCAAGTGATGAATGATGATGATGATGATAGTTATCCCAATGTACCAGTTCTTTAATTTATTCGTTTCATGCCATTTCTCGAACTTAAATTAATTCAATTATTTTGAAAACAAATAGTTTTAATTTCGCTTTTTAGATTCGTTTCTTTTTGTGCTTTTATTTGAAACATATTTATGAACCTGCTATATACGACACAATTATGTACACATGGATCGTAAATAAAATATTCACTTCTAGACCAGATATAAATTCGTGAAATTCTTGTGTACAAACAGTCATTAGTATTAACTATTAGTAATAACCGTTATTATATATTGTACTGTTTTTGTTCGTATTTTAAATACACTTGTGTTAAAAAGCATATTGTGTGTATCAGTCTTGTTGGTAAATACCGTAAGTTAGATACATATTCACATTTGATTAACTTCTAAATTCAAATTTACAGTTATTTGAAATAGTAATAAGTTAACCGAAGTAACATTATGAATTGGAGACTCTTCCGAATCAATTACAATATGTAACGAAAAGTAAATGGAGGCAGCTAGTCACTACCACCCACTACCAACTGTTGAATTACTATTTTCACCAACGAACAGTGGAATTGAGTAATACCTTATAATGTCCTCACGGTTGAAAGAGGGAGCATGTTTGGTGCGACGGGGATTAAACCCGCGACATTCAGAATACGAGTCGAACGCCTTACCCCACCATGACCGTGGCGGGCTACCTTATGTTTAATAACAAGGTGTAACATAAGACTTTAAAAAAATCCCATTTTATTTGAATTTCATATGTTTAATATTTGTGTCAAAATTGAGATATATGTCTATTTATTGCAGCTGTCAATAGTGAAAGATAAACACTTTTAAACGATTGCTTAAACAAAACACATCTATAGTTCAAATGCAAATATATCTACAAAGAAGTTATTTATTGACAAAGATCGTTCTTTAAAACCGTTATTCTGTCAAATATTATCACCTATATGAGACTACATAATCTGTGATATGAGAGTATACAGTTTACAGTATATGAGTGATAAAACTACTGAGATATGAGACCATTCATTGTGTAGCATAGGATTGACCATTCAGTGATATGAAATGATACATTGTATAGTATGCGACTAGACATTATGTATATGAGAATGAACATTGTGTAATATATGAGGCTGTAACAGACAACTGAGAATTCTAAAGTATAAAACTAGATGTTTTGTATCATGAAATGAATAATTCCTAAATTAGCCCATTGAGCAACTGGTTTTACGACCATTTCAAAAATTGTTTAAAATAGTACTAGGTGGTCTACGGTATGGGACTCAGCATTCTGTGACATGGAACTAAAAGTCCTGTAACATTAGAATTAAGTACTGTTCAAGAGATGTGAAACGTTATGTAACTTAGTCTCCAGAGGTTAGTGGAACTTAACTCTTCTAGAAAATCTCTCAGTGTATTATACAGAGGTTCTTTTATGAAACGAAAGGGGCCTAGTGGTTAATGTATCCAAACTTTGCATCGGAGAATTGATTATATAAGCCTTATTACTACACAGTCACTTGACGCACTTTGAGGCTTTGGTTGTTCTATAAGAGATATGGTGAAATCTTAGTCGGTTAAACAGCAGCAGTGTAAGAGTTGACAGTTGATGCTATTGGCAAGCTAATTTTACTCTGGTCAGAACTTGTATGAAATTCTGAAACAAACAAAACTGTTCTGATAAACCACCGGGAGTGATTTACTTTAATTGATCTGATTGATTAACGTATGTTATTAGTTCAGCAAACTTTGTTCAGAACACATTACACAACCGGTCAACCTGTCCGCCAACACATAAGTTAAGACTTACTGAAATGGAACAATTCAAATGAGAGACACCTAAAGCATTCAATGAAATTCAACGGAATTTTATTGTCGACACAATTTTAAGTTAGGAAAATGTAATTTAAAATAAAGAAAGTATTTTTTATTGATTCAAATACGATATAATCTACGTTGCAGTACAAAATACAGAACAGGCTTACAAACAGCTTACATAGGAAGAACTTACCCGAAACATCCGGAAAGATGGTTTTCGTAGACTTAAGTAAAACAATCAGACAAGGAGTAATAACTCTAGTTGAAAGTTAAATCTTTAGCTTATTAGTTACAATGATGTAAACATTATTTAATGCATTAATAATATCGCTGATTCTTTGTTTACTTCTATTTATGTAGGACAGCGGTAAGTCTACCAACATACAACGCTGAAATAGAAAGGACTATGCTCCTCCGTAGACGTAGCTGATAGTGTGATGTGGTTTGGCTCTGATACGAAATGCTTGCATTTTTCTTAACAACACTCTTTACCTACTTTCACATAGTTCTTTGTAACCTTGGCGAAATTACCTTCACGAAAGCTAAATTTCTTGATTGCGTCATAAAATTCAAAATAAAATAATCATTTTTTATTTTTTTATTTGGGAATTCGAAGAAAATTATTTTATATTCAATTAAAACTATTTGCGTTGAGCGAATTTCTGTAAAATATGCAATTAAAAAAGTAGTGCTCTTTGATTGTTATTGAGCCTTCTTAACATTCACTAAATGTTTAATATTCTAGTCTTTCATAGATTCCTGCGCATTCTATAAAGTTTTATCGGTAACATTCTAGTTTAATTGTCACTAAGTTCTCAAGAAGATTTTTATATTTTCTTTTCAGAAACTGCTTCCTAAGAACTAAGCCTAATGTTGCTGAAAGAGCTCGTGAAAATGTTAAGTAAATTTTCTGTCATTCGTTTCTGTTTTTAGTCTAAAGGGCCCACTGCTAAATTAGAGACAGCTAGTGCGGATAGCAATCGTGTAGGTTTGGGAAAAATTTAAAAAAATTACTCTAATATTATAGAAAGTAAGTAAAAACGGTTTTAATATATTGACACTAATATTGTATACTAATGTAAATACAAAAGTAATGGTAAAACACAGTTTATTTTGAAATAATATTACATTTGAACATAATTACTCGAATTTGCAAATAGTGAAACAAAAATATCAATTTCAAACGATACAAAACAGTTTTTAATTTTAATTAGTTTTTATTGATTTACCATATGTTTACTTATTGTTTAAATTTTAGAATCATAAAAATTTAGAATTTATTTTAAACGCCTTCTTGTAATGAGAGAAAATTTATACTCTAAGAGAAACAAAAATTTCAATTTAACATCAATTTGCACAATCTTTTATCTGTGTTGTTTCCTACAACGGACATCAAAACCCGGTACTTGACAATGATCTATCGTGAGGCATTCTTAAAAAGAAAGAACTTATGGCAACATCGGCCAATCTTAATGGAACAAGAGTTAGTATTATTTTAGAAATATAGAAGGTTTATTTGTTTAAGATTTTCGTATTAAGTTATTCAAGGGTTAGATGAGCTAGCCGTCAATAATATTGTTTGTTTCTCTGTCGAATTTTGCACAAAACTACTCGAGGGATCTTCCTTAATTTTAAGTAATAAATATTATTATAGCTGGTATTCAAAACGTCTCACTGCCAGCCTTTGGCCAACGCTTTAAATAACAAAGAGTGAGATGAACTGTCATATTGTAACGCCCCATAGGGACGAAAGGTAAGCTTCTTCGGCTATAGGCTTCGATGTCGCGACCGAAAGATTACAAATTTAGTGTTCTAACCACAAGGTATGTCAGACCTATATATAGTATTGAAATTCTGACAACAGTAAAATTTATCTAGATGTAAGTATACGAAGTTTAACCTAAAAATCGACAATAATCAAACTTTTTGTTAAACTTATATTTGATATCGAAAATACTGTTAATCTTTAAGTTTCAACTTAATCCAATCTTGTTTCAGAATAGTCCAACATTTTATACGATTTTGATTTTCAGATTTCATTTTTACTTGTTTTAGAACCATTCACCCCATATATATATAAATCGATCTATTAGTATAGTACATATATATATAAGTCGATCTATGAGTATAATACATCTAACAAATTTATTCTTCATACTCCTTTAGAGTGACGTAAAAATGTTTTGATGTTATAGCTATATAGACGGTAACAGGTGTTATTATAAAGTATTTGTTAACTTTGTACGTATACATGGACTCATGCAGAAGTACACACATTTGTTGTAGCTGTTCTTGTACAGAGAAAAAAAAAACACTTATAGTAGCTGTAAATATATGTTGTAAAAAGAGAGATGAGAGACAAGTGCATTTACGACTAGATACGTTTAGATCGTGTGAGTTGTTCATGGAGAAATGACAACCAATATTAAACATTTAAAAGTTATTTCTAAATATTTTGATTAATGTTACATTGGTTTCCTTTGTTATCAAATGATTGAACAATAAAAACTAGTAAATAGTAAAAATATATTTAGCTTGAAGCATTATTAATTAGGGTATGGGTGTGTATGAGTTTTCTAAAAGTAAAGCCACATCAGGCGATTTGTTGAGTACACCAAGGTCTTTGAGGTAACGCAAAGTGTTTGTTCCATTTAAAGAATAAATAAACCTAAAATTAAGAGTAGCAGACATTTTCATTTCTTCCTATTGAAGTTCGTTTATCAATACTGTGATGTAAACTACAGAGTGTATTTTTATTTCCCTATTTAAGGCATACGAACGTTTTACCGACCTCATGACAATACATATTTTAAGCGTACTTTATGAGATGCCTTTTTAATTTTGTTTGGATTCTTTGGAATTTCGAGCAAAGCTACACGAGGGCTATCTTCGCTAGCCATTTCCTAATTTAGCATTATAAGACGAGAGAGAAGGCAGGTATTCAAAACCATTCTTCGCCAACTATTGGGCTACTCTTTTACTAAAGAATAGTGGAATTGACTGCCACTGTATAACGTCCCGACGGTTAAAACGGCGAGCATGTTAGGTGCGACGAAGATTCAAACCTGCGACCCTCAGATTACGAATTGAGTGCATCGTTTTAGTGTTTACTAATTGCCTAACAAACAACACTCTTGTGTACCGTGGTGGGAGATGTTAAAACAGATACATCTGCCAAACGGACTCCAGTCCTCTTATAGGGAAATAATATATTTCACAAATGCGAAACACAAGAACGAATTATGTCTTATTTTTTACAGCTGACATGAAAAGAATCAAAGGTAGTATTCACATTTATACTAAGATGCTTCTCTGTAGTCTACAATACAATAACTTGTGATTTACACAAAAATCAAACAATATTTAATATTGTAAGTGTAGGAGAAACATCAACAAGCGTTATAGTTTAAAGAGAAATATAATTTTATGATGAGTGTTTATACAAAAAACCAAGTAAAATGTTTTTATGTGATTTTTTAACATTGCAAGACTAATTTGGGTTATAAGCTGTGGTCAAATAGTGGAATCGAACTCCTTATTTTAACGTTGTAAATCAGAAGACTTCCCGCTCTCCTAGAAAGGAACAGTAAAATGTGATGTAAATGCAGTGAAATAATGTTTCATTAATATGTGTACCAAATTAAAATGCTCCGCTTTGGTTTTTTGAGACTTAAAATGTTACATTTCAGCTGATAGAGAAACAACAATTTGATGTAGTGAGTTACTTTGGGGGTTTAAGAAAAGCAATATTTTATATAGTGACACACAGATAAAAAAGTATTAGTTTCGACGTGGGAAGTTTCACTGAACTCATTTTGTGCTTTTAGAAGAGGAAGACTTGTGTAACAACAAGTAATATCATTGGGTTAATACTGGCTGCACGCAATAAAATTGCTTCTGTTTGGCTATCTTCTCATTATTTTTAACAGTTCTAAGTAAGGGACTCATATGGCCATAACCTAGCCATTTAGGTTCAAAGTAACAAATATTCTATATATTACTTTTGTAATTTATATCACTTCTAGTAATGTATCATTTTGGCAGTTTTATTTAAAAAAACATGCAAATCTGTTTGTATACGTACAGGTATATTTACATAGTCCTTTTCTTTATTGAATCTTATTGAGCACCACATTCAATTTTGATCAAACATCTAAAAGTACATTTAGAATTTGTGAAATTCTATGATAACAGATTTATCACCACAGAAATTTCATAAAATGTTAATAAAACACAGAACACAGCTTACCTTTTTATAATAAATCATATACTTCTAGTCTGTTGGTTACCGCCTGTATTTCTGTTTCAACTCCTAACTATGAATTTACTACATAAGGTACGTCTTATGACTTCAATCAAATAACAACCTCTCATGCTCTTGTGCTATACGTTGCATTTAAATATTAAATAATTAAAGTTAGAGGTTTACTTTATGTTTGATATGTAACGTGTTTCCCGATTCTGTTTGGTGTAGCATGTGATGGACCTGTTTATAACCATGTTGGTTTTTAACTTAATTTTACATAATAGCTTAAATAAAGTACTACTTTCGTTGGGTAAAGGAAACAAAGAAATATATATAAATTGTATTTAAACATATTGTCCTGAAAGACGTTTTCAAAACACAAGTTACAAATTAGTATACAAAAAATGTTTCTTTATATAAACGTTGATTAGATAAAACACCATCACTTCATAACACTTATCATGATTAATTTTGTAGAGAAGGATGATGAAAGTCATGGAAGATATTTCGGTTTGAAATTATTTGAACTTAAACAAAATATTACAGTCAAATGCAACTAAAGGTGGTCATAATATTACTTCTTATTAACACCGCTCATGTTTTAAAGGAACCTGAATTTCATTGCTGGCTATCTCGCTTGCGCTCAAGGAATAGCTATTCAGTGGTTGTTTAACCTGAACATTCTTAACTGTATCTGTGTGATGTTGAATTACTGAAATCTGATACAATCATTAAATACTTTGACCTACTTTACCAACTACTCGCTACGTTAAGTTTATATTGTATGTGTACCATCAAGTGTGATGATGATCGAGTGTCTACTTTTAGGCACACTGTGACAAATGCAACACTAATATTCTGATTAAAAACAGTTATTTCCATCCTAAGTAAAATGTGCATCCAAGGTAGCTTCCAGTCAGATAACTTATCATCCATACGAGCAAAACAATAGTGGGATTCCTGTCCGTCTTCAACTGCATAACTTAATGTTACTCTTGTTCTGCATAGAAAATATATTATTTCTTGTTTCGTTTAAATCAGTGCCTTACTTTGCGAGAATGAACTAAACATTGTTTATAGTAAGCCATGAAACACTGGTTGTGTTCATGGGATTTCTTCTCCAACAATCACTATTTCCTGAGTCTTTTAAATAGTACTGTATATTTTATCAGGAGGAAAGGAACAGCGAATAAATTTGAATAGTTTAAAAAATACATAACATTTTATTTGACATAAAATGGAAAAAAATATAGCAACTAAATTGAACAAAAGTAACATTAAGTTATGGAGTTGAAAAGGGACAATAATCCCATTATTGTTCTGTTCTTATGGATGGTGAGCTCTCTGACTGGAAGCTACCTTGGTTGCACCTTGTATGTAGGGTGGAAATAACTGTTGCTTATAAAAATGTTAGTGTTGCATTTGTCACAGTGTACCTAGAAATAGACACTTGCTCATCATCACACTTGGGATTGCTAGTTATGGACTGTATCGACAATCTAAACTTAACTAAGCGACTTTTTGATAAAGCATGTCAAAGTATTTACTAATTGGATAAAGTTTCAGTAATTCAAAATCACATAGATACAGTTGAGGAGATTCCAATTGAACAATAAGTGAACAGCTATCCCTTGAGTGCTAGTGAGATAGACAGAAATGACATTCAGGTTCTTTTAAAATATGAGCACTCTCAATTATATTTGTTTCAAATCTTTTGTTCAAGGTTAAATAATTTGAAAGCGAAATAACTGTCATAGACATTCCTTATCCTTCTTTACTAAATTAATCATAATATGTGTACATGATGTGATGGTGTATTATCTATTCAACGTTTATATTAGGAAGGATTTTTTGTAGACTAATTTATGACTTGTGTTTTAAAATCGATATTTAGGATAACATGTTTAAATACAAATTCTACATTTGTTTTTCATTTTCTTTATCAAACGAAAAGAGTGATTTATTTAACTAGTATGTAAAATTAAGTTAAAAATCATCATGGGTATAAACAGGTGCATCATATGTTTCACCTAACCGAATCGGCAAACACGTCACATATTACAACGTAAAGGAAACATCTGACTTTAATTACTTAATAGTTAAATGCAACGTAATGCACAAGAGCATGAGACGATGTCATCTGATTAAAGTCAAAGCACGTACCTTATGAAGTGAATCCATAGTTGGGCGTTGAAACAGGAAGACAGGCGGTACGCAACAGAATAGAAGTATATCATTTATTATAAAAAGGTAAGCTATGTTTTGTGTTTTATTAACATTTTATGAAATTTGAGGTTACCATAAACGTGCGTAAACCACATTTAAGGGTTCCCTATCATGACTTAGTTCTAATTTAGTCTTTCTGTGGTGATTTAATAAAACTGTAATCATGGAATTGCACAAATTCTAAATAAACTTTAATATGTTTGATCATAATTCAATATGATGCTCAATAAAATTCAATGAAGAAAAGGACTATATAAATATACCTGTACGTATACATACAGAGTTGCATGTTTTTTGTAATAAAACTGCCAAAATAATATATTACTAGAAGTGATCTAAATTACAAAAGTAAATATCGAATGTTTCTTAATTTGAACCTAAATGGCTAGGTTATGGCCACATCAGTCCCTTACTTAGAAATGTTAAAGAAAACGGAAAGCACTTCTATTGCGTGCAGCCAGTATTAACCCTATGATATGACTTGTTGTTACACTTGTCTTCCTCTTCAAAAGGCACAAAGTGAGTTCAGTGAAAATTTACGTTTCGAAACTAATACTTTAATATCTGTGAGTCAAAACGTAAAATACTGCTTCTTTTAAACCCACAAAGTTATATATTATTTCCTTGTAACTCACCACAAAAAATTGTTGTTTCTCTATCAGCTGAAATGTAACAGCTCACAAAAGTCTCACAAAACCAAGCGGAGCATTTTAATTTGATACACATATTAAGGACACATTATTTCACTGCATTTACATCACATTTCACTGTCCCACGCGAGGACAGCTTGAAGTCTTTAGATTTACAACGTTAAAATTAAGGGTTCGAATCCACTCGTTGAACAGAACTTATCACCCAATTTAGCCTGGCTATGAGTAAAAATCAAACAAAATCATTTTACTTGGTTTTTTGTGTAAACACTCTTCATAAAATTATATTTCTCTTTAAACTATAATGCTTCTTGATGTTTCTGCTACACTTACAATAATAAATATTGTTTGATTTTTCTGTAAATCACATATTATTTTATTGTAGACTACAGAGAAACATCGCAGTGTAAATATGAATATTACCTGTCACTCTTTTTTTTATCAATTGTGAGAAACATGGCATAATCAGTTCTGTCTTTTGGATTTATGAAATATGACTTTCCCTATAAGGAGGCTGAAGACCACAACTGTACAGTAGAATCTTGTTTGTTAGACAATCAGTAAAGTCGCGGGTTCGAATCCTCGTCGCATCAAATATGGTAGCCCTTTCAGCCCTGGAAGCGTTATACAGTGACAATCATTCCCACTATTTGTTGGTAAAAGAGTAGTCCAAGAGTTATGGCGGTGGGTGTTAAATAGCTGCCTTCCCTCTATTCTTACAGTACTAAATTAGGGACGGCTAGCGAAGATAGCCCTTGTTTAGCTTTGCGCGAAATTCCAAACGTACCAAACAAAATTAAAACGACATCTCATAAAGAATGATTAACGTTGTAATATGTATTGTCGTGAAGTCGATAAAACGTTCGCAAGCTACAAATAGAGAAATAAAAATACACTCTGCAGCTTACATCACAGTATTGATATACAAACTTCAATTGGAAGATTGTTTGTTTGTTTTTGAATTTCACGCAAAGCTACTCGAGGACTATCTGCACTAGACGTCCCTTATTTAAAAGTGTAACAGTAGAGGAAAGGCA